>NW_026623008.1:31185623-31387330 GCF_023065955.2 Ursus arctos
CCCTGCTTTCTTTTCTAGTAAATCACCTGACCAACACAGACTGATATTCAACATGAAGCCTTGGGGGCAGAAACAGAATGGAGGAAGTGGTCATATTTATATCACCCACTGTGCCCCTACTATTATTCTTGGTAAGTACATGGATCATTAACCTTCTAACAAGTAGGTCTTGAATGAGGAGGTTTTTCAGTGCCAAGGAAAGCTGCACCGTACGTGTTCCCCCTACACCCTCTGAAGCCCTATGAAAAAGATGGTAAGAAAATTATAAAGGGCATAAACCCACAAAGAGAACAGACAAAAATGACGGTGGACCGTGATGTTAGAGACATTTTAGAGGGTGAGCTGCATGTATAGGGAGCAATGCAAACTTGCTCAGCGGACCAAATAAAGAAGAAACCGAGGAGCACTTAGGAGAGAAGCGTGTCAGTGTGTGCTGTAGCCTCTGGAAGGGGTTAGGGAACAGAGGCACCAATTCCATTTTAATAATTATGGTAGGTGGTGTGTGTGTGTGTGTGTGTGTGTGTGTGTGTGTGTGTGTGTGTGTGTGTTTGGGGGACATTTAGAAGGTCATAGGAGGACAGAAGAGAGAATATGTAAGTAATGGACACCCCATGTTCTTTACAGAGCCTATATAACTGGCAGGGATCACTTTTCAAATTCTGCAGAAGAATGGAAGGTAGTCATTATGGACTGAGGAACACACATCAAAAAGTCCAAAACCCAAGAGCACCTGGGTGGCTCAGTTGGTTAAGCATCCGCCTTTGGCTCAGGTCTTAGTCTCACCGTCCTGGGATGGAGCCAGGCATGGGGCTCCCTGCTCATGGGGAGCCTGCTTCTCCCTCTCCCTCTGCCCCTCCCCCTGCTTGTGCTTGTGCACTCAGGCGTGCCCTTTTTAAAATGCTTATTATTATCCTTTTGACTTTATGGGGTTTTTTTTGCCATCCAGAATTTTAAAAATAATATATAGTAAATTTAATGAATTTTTTAATGGATTCTGAATCATGTGTCCTGCTTAACAATCCATATTTTCTTTAGCTTCTCCCAAAGTATTTTTATCTTTAAAATTTTAATTTGGATGTGTGTGTGTAAGAAGTGAACTTGAGGTTCAAGGCTTTCTATTTTCTTTGATTTTGTTTCTTTATTTTGAAGCCACTAACCAGGCTCGACATCCATTCTTGAATGACTAATTAATTAATTATTCTTCATTGATATTAAATATTCTCTTTGGGTTTTTTTTCCACTTTTAAAATCTTCCTTATTAAGGTTTTCAACCTAGCCACTGCGTTTTCATCCACAATTTATACTTGAATATTTTGGTGCTTCATGCCAATAGCTTACTGGATATGCAAAGAATATATATGTCCACTCAGCCTGGAGCCCATTCTAGAACTTAATACAGAGAAAACGATGTGAATGGAAGAAATGCCATTAGAGAAGGAGGGAGAGGTAAACCCAGCCCATGACTTGACAAGATGTATAGCGAGAGGTCATTTCAGGCCATGTGCACAATCTGTCTGTTTTTCTGACTCTGTCAGTTGTTTTGGGTTGAGGGGACCCGAAGTAGCTGGTGTCATGCTCGCAAGTGATAAACCCAAGAACGGGAAGGGGCACCAGATTTGGAGAATAAATGCAACTTTGTATCTCGCGTTCTTCTCTAAGAGGAGGAATTAAATAACCGAGACTTGGGGTTGGAGTTGAGAAGAGGCCCAGCTACTTGAAATGCCTTGAAATCTGCTGCCGCCTCAGTGTTTTGGATCCTGGCGTTGTTTTGCAGGGAATTTCCTGACTTTTCCCCCATGACTGCATAAGCTTCTTGATGAAGTTTATGGAAATTCATTGTAGTGACTACCATTGCCTCTCTTGAGGGTGCTGCTTTAGATGGACTCTATTTCAGGCATCGTGCCCTTATTTTAAGCAGAATGGGTATGGACTGTTCTGTTGTTTGAGGTTCTCTCTTTCTCCCTCTCCCCCTATCCTCTCCTCTCTTCCCTCAGCCTTCTCCCTCCTGAGTTTGCTGGAGCGATTCTGTGTTTCAGTTCTTCCCTGAAGTGAGTGTCTCCGAAGGATCAACCATTTCTTGGGGCTGCAATATCTTCACCATCAATACTTTAAAAACCATTTTATTGTGAAATCCAGCAAATGTTTACAAAAGTACACAATGCAAGCAAACCATCTGCATTATTTAAGTGTATACAAATTAAAGACTGATTTTTTGAATATGAAATTTCTTCATTAATTTTTAAAAATACTCTCTGTATTAGTGAACATTCTCCAGAGAGACAGAATCAATAAGATCAACAGGGTGTGTGTGTGTGTGTGTGTGTGTGCATGTGTGTGCATGTGTGTGTAAAGAGAGACAGACACAGAGAGACAGAGATTTTAGGAATTGGCTTATGTGATTGTGGAGACTGGCAAGTCCAAATTCCATAGGGCAGGTGGGCAGGCCGGAGACCCAGGGAAGAGCTGATGTTGCAGCTTGTGTCCAAAGGCAGTCTGGAGGCAGAATTCCTTCTACATCCAGGACCTCCATATTTTTCTCTTAAGATCTTCAACTGATGGCATGAGCCCTACTCACGTTATGGGGAGTAGTCTTCTTTACTCAGTCTATTGACTTAAATGTTAATCTCATCTAAAAAATACCTTCACAGGGGCACCTGGGTGGCTCAGTCGGTTAAGCTCTTGATTTCGGCTGGGGTCATGATCTCTGGGTCGTGGGATGGAGCCCAGGGTGGTGTGGAGCCTGCTTGGAATTCTCTTTCTCCCTCTCCTCTGCCTCTCTCAAAACAAAACAAAGCAAAGATGAAAAAAACTTCACAGTGACTTCTAAACTGATGTTTGACCAAATATCTGGGTACCATGACCTAGTCAAGTAGACACATAAAATTAACCATTGCACCTTCTTTACCTCCAATAATTCTATTCCTAAAGCCTAGTTTGTTTTCTATGCATACAGTATGCCAGGTTTCTTTTGATAAGTGTTTCCACGGTATACCTCTTTCCATCTTTTGTATCCGGCCACTCTGTATACTATACTTCAACCTTGCAATGAGGCCTCATACATCTACATTCTCAACTATTCATTGAGAAAATAGAAGCGATAAGAAGAGAATTTTCACAAGCTTCTAAACTTACCACTTACCGGTATCTATGCTCAAATATTCTGCCTTTCCTCTTACTAGACTGTAATTCCATGAAAGCAGAGACTTTGCTTATTCTCAACACATACAAGCATACCTGACAAACAGCAGGCCTACAAAAAATTTGTTGAATTACAAATGAGTAATAAAAAATACCATCGGTACTGAAGAAAAAATTATTAATTCATTCAATAAAACTTTGTTATGTGCCCATTTCTACAAACTGAGGATATAGGAGCGAACAGAACAGATATCCTAAGGAGTTTATATTTTAGTTGAGCTCCAAATCCAAACTATTCCCTGCTGTAGGCACTTTATATGCATCTTCTCTTTCATTTAAAAATTTTTCCAGTTTTATTGATGTATAATTTGCCAAATAAAAATTGTCTTCATTTAGAGTATACCACATAATGGTTTTTATTTTTTTTAAGATTTTATTTATTTATTTGACAGAGAGAGAGGCAACGAGAGAGGGAACACAAGCAGGGGGAGCGGGAGAGGGAGAAGCAGGCTTCCCGCCAAGCAGGGAGCCCATGCAGGGCTTGATGCAGGGCTGGATGCGGGGCTCGATCCCAGGACTCTGGGATCATGACCTGAGCCGAAGGCAGACGCTTAACGACTGAGCCACCCAGGCGCCCCTCACATAATGTTTCGATATAGTATACGTTATGAAATGATTACAACAAAGCTAATTAATGTACCCACTACCTCACATAGTTACTGGGATGTGTGTGTGTGTGTGTGTGTGTGTGTGTGTGTGTGTGTGTGTGTGTTGAGAACGCTTATGATCTACTCTCTTGGCTAATTTCAAGTATGCAATACTAACAACTTTAGTCGCCATCTTGTATATTAAATCTTCAGAACTTTCTCAGCTGGCATGGCTGAAACTTTACATTCTGTGAATACATCTCCCCATTTTTGCCCACACCCAAGCCACCTTAACACCACCATTCTACTCTCTGCTTCTGTGAGTTTAACTTTTTAAGATTCCTCATACGGTTTGATTATTACAGTATTTGTCTTCCTGTGTTTTGCTTATTTCATTTACTATGTGTCCGTCAGGGACATCCATGTGGTCACAAATGGCAGGACTTCATCTGTTGGTGGACATGTAGGCTGTTCTCCATACCTTGGCTATTGTGAATAAAGCTGCAATGAACATGGGAGCACAGAGACATTTTGAGTTACTGATTTCATTTCTTCTGGATTTATACCCAGAAGTGGGACTGCTGGATTGCATGGTAATTCTATTTTTAATTTTTTGTGGGACTTCTGTACTATTATCCATAGTGACTATACCAATTTACATTCCCACCAACAGTGCCCCAGGGCTCCCTGCTTTCCTCTCTCTCTCTCTTTTTTTTTAAAGATTTTATTTATATATTTGACAGAGAGCACAAGTAAGGGGGAGTGACAGAGGGAGAGGGAGAAGCAGGCTCCCTGCTGAGCAAGGAGCCTGACTTGGGCTCAATCCCAGGACCCCGGGATCACGACCTGAGCTGATGGCAGATGCATAACCGACCGAGCCACCCAGATACCTGGCTCCCTGTTTCCTACATCTCACCAACATTTGTTGTCTCTTGCCTTTTTGACAAGAGCCATTCTAACAGGTGTAATGTGATATCTCATTGTGGGTGTGATTTGCATTTCCCTCATGATCTGTTATTCTGAACACCTTTCTATATACCTGCTGGCCATTTGTATGTCTTCTTTGGAGAAATTTCTATTTCGGTTCTCTGCCCATTTTTGAATTGTGTTATTTGTTTTCTCGCTGTTGAGTTGTTTGAGTTCCTTATATATTTTGGATATTAGTCTCTTATCAGATGCGTGGTTCATGAATATTTTCTACAATCCCATACATTATCTTTTCACTCAGTTGACTGTTCCCTTTGCCATGGAGAAGCTTTTTAGTTGGATGCTCCCACTTGGTTATTTTTGTTTTTTTTTGTCTGCGCCTTTGGGGTCATACCTTAAAAAAATTAGCTAGCTGGAGGATCAAGCTCCGTCCATTGCTCAGTGCTCTCTGTGAGATAGAAACTGGCTTATGGAGCATGGTTTGAATTATTGGGCATAAGGCCTCCTTCCCTTCCTTTTCCTCTTTGTGGGGGTAAAACCTCAGTTCTGCACTTATTCCCAATCTTCCAAGCAGTACCAGTTGTAGGATGATGCCCTTCCTTTACTTTTGTTCCCAGCTGTCCCAAGGGATCAGGCTCTGCCTGTTGTTCAGCATTCGTATGAGGCAAGATAGAACTCAGCCCCATGGAGGGGCCTGAGAGGCTAGGAAGCCAGGTTCATGCTCCATTCTCACTCCCCACCCTCCAAACACCTACCTCTCCGTGGGAGCAGTCACAGGCCCAGGCAATCTTCTTGGTACTGAGCTAACTTGATGCGGTGGAGGGGCAGACCTGGGTGAAGTGGAAGTGTTCTTCTTCCCTGTATCAGTGTAAACACTCTCAGTCTGTGCTCTTCTGGGCTGCTTTTACTTCTTAGCTAGATTCTGAATTTGTCTTCAAGGTACTAGTATCATTGTTCAGTCAGTGTAGTGGTTCTATACAGGAAGAGATGGCCTGCGTCATGTCTTCTAAATCTTTCCGAAATTGTCAGGTATGTGTTACTACACTTATTTTCAGACAAGAGAGCTGACGCTTAACTCTTCTATCCAAAATCACCTTTAGCCTGAACTCAGACTGAAGGGTTCAAACATGTTTTCAGCACTAGTCTACTGTGCTTGTACAGGGCTTATATCCTCTAATATTGCAAATGGCATGGAGAAAACCCAGCAAGAAGGTTCATCAGAGCTTCTGAGCAGCTGTAGCCACAGCCCCAAGATGGCAGTGTTCTCAGTGACCTTGCCTGTGGAAAGATGGTTTTTGGAGGGGCATGTGGTCTCTGATTGGCTGATCACACCCTTGAGAATCCCTTTGTTTAGTGTTAAAAAGACGTTGAATAGACAAGTCAGCCTTTGTGGGCAGCCCAGTGCAGAAGAAGGATGGAGAAGCACCTGAGAACGTCCTTGGTGGTTTTGTGGCTTCGTTTTTGGTGTAAGTGAACACAGAGTTTTAGCCGGGTTGATGTGGGAAGTTCAGGGAGCATGTTCTTAGGATTTTCAGCAAAAATGTATGGCATTGGGGTAAGAGAAGGGAAGAAAATGGGGCCATTTTATAGTTTACCTGGGATTCATTGTGGAGAGAAGGAAGGGCTGTAGATCAGGAAGCATTCAAATGGATGATTTGTTTCTTCAATCTCACTTTGCTTTCTGAATATGTGTGAGTGCAAAAACCAAGTGGAACAGAATCCTCCATACCTGATGGTCCTGGAGGGGGCGAACTGCACAATGCAATGCAACTATACAGTGAGCCCCTTTAGCAACTTAAGGTGGTACAAGCAGAGCACCGGGAGAGGTCCTGCTTCTCTGGCAGTCATGACTTATGGTGACAGCAAAAAGTCAGATGGAAGGTATACAGTGACTCTGGATGCAACCACCAAGCACAGCTCCCTGCACATCACAGCCATGCAGCTCAGTGACTCAGCTGTCTACATCTGTGTGGTGAGTGCACTGTGTTCCCTGGGCACTTGCAGCCCGTACCCAAACCGCACCTGCAGGTTGTGACGGCCGCCTAGGAGGTGAAGCAGAGCCTTGCTTTTTATGTCATATACACTTTCACAAGTGAGCTGGTCCTTCTTGCTGCCATATGACTGAGTTCGAACTTCAGCTGGATGTCTACATAGCATAAGGTTATCTTCACCCAACACATAAGGTTAACTGCCACATCCAGCTATTCCCCAAAGTAAGACTCATGTTGCATTACTGCTATTGAAGTAAATAATAATTTTGCTGTAAATGGAGAGATCAGCTCTGTCTGGGGTCCAGCGACTAGTAGAATGTCAACCAAGTGGAAAAGCAACATGTTGATGGGGCTGAGGACAATATCTGATAAGCTTCCTTCCCCCTGACAGATTTTTATTCCTCACTTAATGGCTGTTCAAGTTCTTAGGAAGCGTTCTGTGGAGAGAGGTCTGCTTTACCAATTTATCCATGCTCCACATCCAGCCACCTTTCTAGATGGGGCACCAACTCATTTATTGTCTTCCACAGCTGCTCCTTTGGAGAACTTCACCGCTCATACTATCATGCCAGCATGATACTGGCAGGCACAGTCGCTCCCAGGCAGCAGGGCAGCTGTCCCAGGCTCTTCAACTAATAGTGTTCTAGAAAAGAAACTTAGGGGACAGAATGTCTTCATGCTATGGGTAGTCTCAGATTGCACAAATTAGCTGTGATGTTCTTTTTTGAGACAGAGAAATTTGAATATGGTTTGAGAGTTAGATGAGACAAATATTTCTTTTATTTGAAAGGTACTGAGAAATAACTGAGAAAAACAAGAAGGATATATAATAAGATATTCAAAAAGGTCATCTCTGAGTGGTAGGAATACTTCATTTTTATTTTTGCATCTTTCCTTGTCTATATTTCTAATTTCCTATAGTTCACAGGTTCTGCTATGTCAAAATAAATGTTATTACAAAACGAAAACCAGGGACTTCCAGTTGGTTGTTCTGCATATAAGGGAGCTTTATTTATTTTTTGTCAAGATTTATTTATTTATTTATTTATTTATTTATTTATTTATTCCTTTATTTAAGAGAGAGAGAGAGAGAGAGCACAAGCAGGAGGGGCAGACGGAGAGGGAGAAAAAATCTTAAGCAGACTCCACGATGAGTGTAGAGCCCGACCTAGGGATCAAACACAAGACCCTGAGATCAGGACCTGAGCCGAAACCGAGAGTCAGATGTTTGACCTGTACCACCCAGACACCCCTTCACGTAAGGAGCTTTAAAGTTACCACTTGTCCTAACAAGTAAAGAGCTGACAAGCCGAAAAATCAACAACTGTTCTTAGATCTGTAGAGGAGGAGAACACAGGACAAACTGCTGCCCCCATGACTGGAGAGACAGACAGTGAAAACAGGGAGTTGCAGCTTATTGGAGCAAAGACTCATGAGCACAAACTGCAGTAGGAACCAGTGCTGGACACGAAACCCCAAACTGTAATTGATGAATTGCTGGAGGCTTAGTGTGGACAAATTAAAAACTTCAGGGCACTCAGTCATAGGGGAACCCCACAATATTGTGATATTATGTCTAGGAGCTCATCAGGTACCTACAGTAAATACTGGAGAAAAATCCCCCAAATGCTAAAAGGGGTGGGGGAAGAACTACTTTGAAATGCACGAGGGAAATCTCTTCTTCCTTAGGGGAATAGTTAACCAGCACTTAACCTGCTGGGATACTATCAGAGCCTAACTAACCTAGGTTAAAGGGAATTCCCAACTCCAGCCAGTTTAGCCATCTTGCCCCTCCTAATGGGGGAGAAACAAATAGAAACAGAAAACTAGAGAAGTTCAAAATCCAGAAGTACAGGCTCACTGGAAGACTGAGCTCCTTTAACAGGACCACGGACACTTCCCTCTTTCCCCATCTCACCACCATATTCCCAACAGCTTACTTCAGCAGCTCCTTTTGCCCAGTACATCCTGTCTGGCTATTAAGGAGAAATGACAGGGCAGACAAAAAAAGAGCATACTTTGGAGAGACATAGCAAGCATCAACCAGACGTTGCAGAGATGCTGGAATTATAAGACCAGGAGTTTAAAACAACTACAATTAATATGCTAAGCCCTCTAATGGATGAAGCAGACAGCATGCAAGAACAAATGACCCATGTCAGCAGAGAGATGGAACCCCAAGAAAGAATCAAAACAAAATGTGGGAGATCAGAAGCACTTAGACCAGAAACAGCTGAAGGAAAAAATCTCTGACTGTGATGGTATCTGAACAGAAACCTCTAAAACTGAAAAGCAAAGAAAACAAAGATTGAAAAGAAAAAAAAAAAACAAAACAACCCCAGAACAGGATATCCTAAAGCTACAAAAGTTGTAACATATGCTTAATGGAAATATCAGAAGGAGAAGAAACAGAGAGAGGAACAGAAGAAATAATTGTAACAATAATGGCTACTTATGTTCCCAGTTTAATGTCAGACACAGATTCGGGGAACTCAGAGAACACCAAGCAGGATAAATGCCAAAAAACAAAAACAAACACATTTTAAAAAACCACACTTAGGCATATCATTGTCATACATAGAAAATCAAAGATAACAACAACAACAAATCCCAAAAGAAGCCAGGCAAAAAAACGCCCTCCCTTAGAGGAACAAAGATAGGAAATACATCCGACTTCTTTCAGAAACCATACAAGCAAGAAGAGAGGGAAGTGAAATATTTAAAGTCTTGAGAGAAAAAAAAAAAACCCACAAACCTAGAATTCTGTACCCTGTGAAATTATCTTTAGAAAGTGAAATAGAAATAGACTTCCTCAGACAAACAAAAATTGAGGGATTCTTTTTTCTGCTAGACGTGCCTTGCAACAGACATTAAAAATTCTTTAGAGAAAAGGAAAAGAATATAGGTCAGAAACTGAAATTGGCGTAAAGCAGGGAAAAGCATCAAAAAAAGAATAAGTGAATGTTAAATAGAAACTTTCATTTTTTTAGTCTTAATCTATCTAACAGACACACATTGAGTTTATTCATTATACAATTATTTATTGAACATAGAATAAGTGACAGATATTTTTGTAGATTTACAATGTAGAGTACCAAACAAAACAGACAAATGCAGACACCAAAAGACCTTCCCTAATGAGGCGTGAATCTAGATTGGTCTATGGTGTTCACTTTCTTTTAAGGAATATACTATTAAGTTAATTTTCCAATGTAGGCATTTTCCTTGCTTGCTTTCAGTGACTGGCACATTTCATGTGGTGATGAAAGGCATAGACATTGAAATCTTGTGCTTACTAAATGATGTGATGACAAAATTACTAAACTTAGAGCACCTATATTTCATCATCTATAATAACATATACCTCATCACATAGTTGTAAGAATTCAATTCAATTCAATTCAATTCAATTCAATTCACTGAATTAAATGAATGGGATTAGCAGAAAATGATTTTTCAACTAATGGTGGCTATTCTTGGACATAGATGGGATGAGGCAGGGAAGATAATTTAAGAAAAAACAACAAGAAAATATCAAATACAGATTAAGGCTTAGGTCTTCATCATTCCACCATTGATTATGTTACTTTACTATGGTGATGGCTGGGAGTCTCCATTTATTTCACATTGGACTTATCCCATCCAATTATCTGAAGCGACTGTAATGGCTTTCTTGTTCTTCTTCTTCTTTTTTAATCTCATAGGTGTAAGGCACAGCACAATCACCATTTCTTGCTTCTAGTGTATTTTTTTTTAAGTAGGCTCCACGTCCAGTGTGGAACCCAAAGTGGGGCTTGAACTCACAACCCTGAGATCAAGACCTGAGCTGAAATCAAGAGTTGGATGCTCAGCTGACTGAGCCACCCAGGTGCCCTACTGCTAGTGTATTTAATGTAACGTGTAGGATGGATCCACACAAGCTTTACGAAGCAGGGCTCGGATAATATGAGGTCATTGCACTGGGCTCCAGTGCCACCAGCTAGATTCCCACGTAGGGGCTCATCTAGCAGATTTCTTCACTGAGAAGAGAAAAAAGAACCTCTCTAGGTTTTCCTTGGGGGAGGGATGATTTTTCATTTTTCAATTTATAACTTGTACATGATAGATGCTGAAGAATTTTGTAAAAGAAAAAAGGAAAGCGAAGCATCTAGGGGACGAACGATAGATGTAGCTCTCCAACGAATCTGCACTTGGTCTTGACATGATGCTCTTTCCATACGATCTCTTCAGAGGTCAGGAATAGCTGAGTGAGTATGTGCACAGGGGAACGGATCTAATCCCTGGTTACCTGAGGAATCTCTCAGCTTCCTGTGATGACAGAAGTATAAATAAGGCTTGTAGTGTCTGAGAGCTCTCAGACTCCAGGCTGAGTCCTCAAGAGTCCAATGATAGGAAAATGGGGAAGTCCTTGGGAGCTTCATTTTGCTACTTTCTTTGGCAGCTGTGTTTTGAGTTTGGGGGCTTTGGAGATTATGAACAAAAAGAGCAGATCCTAGTCATCTTGGCCATAAACCTGAGAGTTATAGAAGGGTGGTTAGAGCTACCCTGTTCAGCTGGGGGGATTGTGAAAAGACACTCTATTCTTGCACAAAATAATCAGCCATTAATAAATCTTTGTCTGTGGTTCTGTTTAAACAGTTGAACAGCCCATATACATTTGAGCAGAGTCCTTCACTCCTGAGTATCTAGGAGAGAGCACACACCATTCTTAATTGTACACCTTCCATTGGTTCAAGCAGGATTCTGGGAAAGGATTTGCATCTTTAACTTTAATTCAATCAAGCTGGAAAGAGCATGCAGACAACAAAAATTTTAAAGAACTGCTTGGAAAAGAGAAGTTGTATAAAGTTTTGCATATTCCAGCCTGTCATCCTGGAAATTCGACCATCTACTTCTGTGTTTCGTGGCCCAGGGCTCTCCGAGCTCCTGCAGTCATACCGCAACCCAAGAGCTGGGCCTCTTGACACAGGTGGGTGGGAGCGAACCTGGTTTCCTTATTTATAGAGGCAATTTTCTGTATAATTTTTGTCTCCATGCAGAAGTGAAGGATAATATACCATCTCCCTTAGGTGATGAATCTGAATTTGTATTGACTTGAATTTCCTTTGGTTGCTATTGAAATTTCATTGCTCACTGCAGACTGTACTGATCCTGAACCTGCGTACCCAGAGTGCCTTCCACTGCTGTCCCTGAAAGAGGGCAGATCCCTCTGTGGCTCAGGCTGTCAGTCCTCAAAGCAATTTTTCACTAAGTGCTACCCTCACTAGCAGCATTTTATTCATTTGTTTATAATCTCCATGACACTTTCTATATCATGTACCATTTATACCATTGTCTAATAATTTAATATTAAATTGACTTTTATATTAAATAGTCTTTAAAAATAACTACATAGAAGTTATGCTTGTTTTAACTGACACCCTCTGTGAAACCTTATATTTGATGTGCTGGTTGTATTTTTTCTATTACAAATTACAACAATGTGATATATGTAACAAATAAAAATGTATTGCCTAACCAACTTCTAGTATCAATCACACTTTAGGAAGCACTGATTCAGCCACGCCCCTTATTTAACAGATGGAAGAATTAGGATCTACAGGCACTGCGTGACTCAAAGCATGACTTACAGCAAAATGGAGGCTAGAGGTAGAACCCAGACGTTCTGACCCATCATCAATTGCTTCTTCCGCTAAAGATGCAAAGTAAGATCTAGACTTTGAAGGAATGAGTTATGTGTTTTAAATTCAAATTAAGTTTAAAATTGTATTACTTAATTTACATGTTAACTTCAGATTAGTTAGGAGGTATAGACACCCCTTCCAAAATAGAACAGTCCCATAATTTCATGATATAGAAATGATGACTATTACTATTCCTCAATTTTTTGTGAGTGCACACATACAGCTATATCTTTCTATGAAAGGGACTTACAATGTACCTGGTATTTATTAGCATGCTTCTTTCTCTCAGCATTATAATCCAGGTATTTCCATGCCAGGAAATATATATATATATATATATATATATATATATATATATATATACACACACACACACACATACACATACAAACACACATATATATTACATATATACATATATATATCTACACACACATACACACACACACATATGTTACATATGTACATATATATATCTACACACACATACACATACATACACACACATATATATTACATATATACATATATAAAATATATACATATATATTTTTAATATATCTAAAATACACACACACATTATATATATATATATATATATATATTTATTTATTTATTTATTTATAAGTAATCTCTATGCCCAATGTGGGGCTTGACCTCATGATCCCAAGATCAAGAATCACATGCTCCACTGACTGAGCCAGCCAGACACACCCAGGAAACACAGGAAACATATATTGAGGGCATAATTTTAAGTGACTGCTGGGTTTCCATTATATAGATGTATTTTTAAAATTAATCACTTTGTTTTCTCTTTTAAAAATTTAACTTAATTTAATTTAGTTATAATTCTAGTTTGGGTTAACATACAGAGTTATATTAATTTCAGGTGTATGATATGATGATTCGACAGTTCCATACATCACCCAGTGCTCATCACAAGTGCATCCCTTAATCCCCATCACTTATTTCACCCTAAATTAACCACTTTTTGGCATTATTTCCAACTATCCAGTATTACAGATAATGCTTTTATGAACATCATTAAAGCTGTAGCTTTAATGGAAATGAAATTGCTTGAATAAGGGAAAAGACAAGACACTGAATATCTGATTTCCCTGAAGAATTTTGTAACTAGCTATGACTTCAATAGGAGAACATGAGGCTGCTGATTTTCCAACACTTTGCCAGATATGGATATTATTATTTTAAAGTCCCTTCCATTTTATTAAGTGAACATTTTCCATGTTCACTTTAATTTGCTTTTCTTTTAACCTGTGGGTTTATACATTTTGTCATTAAAAAATAAACAAAATAAGATTAGAAGACACCGGGGTACACTATACAGAGTTAGAATAAATATCCCTTCATAAAATAAGACCTATTAAACAGAGTTTGAAAAACACTCTTCTGGCCCAAGCTACCTTCTAACTGGTTTCTTTTCTCTAAAGGCAGTGTATTTCCCACATCTTTGCTGCTCAAAATGTGGACCAGCAGCATCGGAACTTGTGCAGCTCTCAGCTCCACCTTAGATGGACTGAATTTAAGTCTGTGTTTCACCGAGATCCCCAGATGATTCTATCACTAAAAGTTTGAGAAGCAGCAGCCTGACTAGTACTCAGAGTGGTCATTTATTCTTTTATTTTAGTGTTTTTTTTATTATATTATGTTAGTCACCATACAGTACATCCCTGGTTTCTGATGCAAAGTTCGATGATTCATTAGTTGCGTATAACACCCAGTGCACCATGCAATACGTGCCCTCCTTACTAAAGCAGAAGTCAAAAGTTGTCTCTACTTGCCTAAAATGCTCCCATGGTTTTCTATTGCCCCTACAGTAAGATACAAACTCCAGGTTGTAATATACAAAGTTCGGCATAATTTGAATCTCTCCTGACCCCTCAATCTCAGCTCTTAACTCTCTGTCCTTGGCTCTCTGTGCCGCAACAACACTGATCTCCTCTCAGTTTTCTGCACTTGCCATATCCTTTCCCACATTTGGTCTTACTCTTTCATCCATCCGAGACACTCTTCCCCTAAATCTCAGCAACCTGACTCATTTTCATCTTTCATCTTTCAGCTCAAATATCATTACTGTGGAAAAAGCCTTCTGACTTCTGCTGGTCTCTCTGCCTAAGGCAGCCCCCCGCAGATCTCCTCCTAGCTCTCTGTCACAACACCCTGGTTATTTCCTTGATGGTAGTAATCAGGGCATGCAGTTATATTGTTGACTTATGTGTCGATATGTTCATTGCCTATACCTCTGATCAGAATACAAGCTCTATGAGGCCAGAGGTATTATTTATTTTGTTCATGGCTTTGTCCTTAGTGCACAGAATAGTGACTGACCCACAGTACTCAGTTATATGAGGTTAAAGGAACTCAGGGATTTTACTGCTCTATCATTCTAGCAAATGAATGAATGAAGGAATGGAGGAATGAATGAATGTTGGCCCTCCTTTCTGTCTCCCTTTTTCGTTCTTCTCATCCCCACCCTAGCAATTCTCAACACTGTATATTCTCTTTGCTTAAGTATGTGGTACAATTTAGTTCTCTCTGGCTCTTATTCTCCAGACTCAGATCCTGGCCTTTCTTTGCTCAGTGCAGTCTGTCAAATAATTATATCCACTCAGGGTTTCAGCCTGTGTCCACTCAACTGACCTCACTTTATCAGGTATAATCTGAAAGAGCTGGGCCAACTCGAAGGCTAGCAACCCCATAGTGAAATACCTAAAAGAAAAAAGAAAAAAAGACATATCCAAAAGGCTTTAGAAAGTGGAAAAGTAACTTCAAGTCAAATAATCATGAGCTCATGTCAAAGTTTTATTTCAAATTATTGCAAGAGAAAAGCTCCTCAGGAAACAAATTCAAATAATTAGCCTTGTTAGAGACATGTCATAGGAGACTAGATTTTTTTGAAAGTCTGATTAAAGATCATTAGTATGGTCAGAGGACTGGTTCATAATGATCTACTTTTGAATATCTGTGCACTGGCTATTAGGTACCTCAAATTATTATTAATCATTTGAGTAACACTATTTTCCCAGAAGGAGATTTTATTTCATTTAAGTATATCAGAGAATTATTCTAGCATTTTATCAGAAATGATAATAAGTCCCATATGGGGCTATACATTACATCCTTCAAAAAAAAGTCCATTCTAGAACAGTTTGGGGAAACTTATCTTTCTCAAAGGAATTAAAATCTTTACTATAGTATTTATAAATGTGGGAGAGGGGGTTTGGCAGGACTTGGATCTTAACCTTCTCACAAGCTAATAAGCTTATTGTTTCTTTGCTGCTGTTGTTGAAGACACAGGGCTCTTAGGTCAGAGACAACGCATTTTATCTTTGCAAATCAATAACATTGGCATATTCGCTTCAGTTGCCTTTGCTTTTAATTCTCACAGGGTGATATAATGGGTGCACAGGGATGCTATGCATGCAGTGGGATTGTGTCATAGCCTAGGAGCACTGAGCTTGGGGGATTTACTGCTTTTTTAGCAAGCAGTAAGCAAGCTTGCTCTTTGTCTCAAGGAAGACATTACCTCATTGCTCAAGGTTCAGGTTGAGTGGTTCAGGTCGAGTGACCACGGCCTTACATTATTGGCACACCCAGCAAGCTATGCAGAAGTATGAAAGATTCAGAGTGGATTGTCTTTCAACAATAACCACTCCATGGTCTTACACTGTGTGCTTCTGGAAATGTTTCATGAATATGCCAGTCCATCAGCCATCCTGATTAATCCGACTGACAGAGACCAAGACTAAATCCATTCAATTTGTCTTAAACAGCAAGTTAATTAAAGCTGCTATTAGCAGAGCTCTAAGCAGCAGGATGACACCAATTTGCAGTATTAACCTCATCCATGCCTCCTAGGATCCCAGATTCAGTCCACTGTGAATAAGTCCCAGGATACAGAAGCTCGGATATGGGTAATATTGGTTATGTTCCATGCGAGAGAGTTTAGACTGACACACTGAGCTTTGGTTTAATTGTAAAAAAAAAAAAAAAGAAGAGAGAGAGAAAGAAAAAAAAAAAGACGAAGAAGCAACCACATTCCAATGGAAAGATGTTCTCTGGCCCTTTTCTCCCCAGACATAAACATATAACCCAAAGGGACACAAGTTAATCAGTTTGGGATTTATTGTTAGACTTGATTACAGTCAACGTTACATCACTTTGGTTAAGCTGTCTGAGCCTCGTTCCTGAGGATTTGCAACGTCTATAGCAAGTCAGGGGGCGTAGCTCAAGGCCGTCTGGACATCAGAAGCATATATGTTGGTCCCAGTCAGACTGAAAAAAGGCTGTGCTGGTTTATGTTTGTCTACACATACGGTGATGGGAATCCATATTGGGAAGCTTCCATTGATGGTGTCAGGCACAGCAGAATAGTTCAGACCAGGCCATATTCATATCAGTTTTTCTGTTTTGGTAGAATGTGGAAGAGAGGGGCGCCTGGATGGTTCAGCTGTTTAGCGTCTGCCTTCGGCTCAGGTCATGATCCCAGAGTCCTGGGATCAAGCCCCGCATTGGGCTCCCTGCTCAGCGGGAAGCCTGCTTCTCCCTCTACCCCTCCTCCCTGCTTGTGTTCCCTCTCTCACAGGCTGTCTCTCTCTCTGTGTCAAATAAATAAGTAAAATCTTAGAAGAAAAAGAAAAAGAATGTGGAAGAGGATGACAAACGAGAGGAGGTCAAATTGCCAACCACAGCTGTTGGTTGGCCCCAGCAGACCATAGGGTTGTTTTGCTAGGCCGCAGTGCTAGGTCTGGCACACAGAGACACCATTCATCCCTCACCCTTCCCTGCCTCTCAGGGTCTAAGGTTTTCCTTTCCCGGGTGCCTAGGTTGTTGCTCTTTCTCCATCACCAAATAATTGGAGATTTTTATATACATGGAAACACACACATCTTTACCCATTGTGTGCTCATTAACATTACTGTGTTGTTTAAGCATTTGATTTTTAACTCGTAGAGGAAAAAGAAGGAGATACAAACAATGTATGGCACTGCCATGTCATCAGCACCCAGAACGTGGACCTGAAGCACGTTAGAAATACGTGAGCTCAAACGGACACAAAATCACTAGCATTTGCAATATGAGATGAGTTCCCTTTGAATGGGAGCCTGTCCTGCAGTACTTCGAGGTTCACAAGACATGTCTAAGAAACGCACTGGTGTGGAAAACGAAGACTACCTAAATCGAATGAGAGAGGGGACTGTGGGGTTTCCTTTTGATTGATCGCCTCAGCATCGTCCTTCCATCATCTGAAGGAGTTCCATATGTTCTTTAGACAGCATTAGGCACGGACGCTTCTGCAGGCAGGACCGTGGTGATGCTCTGTGGATTCTGTCACCTTGCCAGCACGGATAAGGCTTTGTATCCCCCACAGTATTGGGTCGATTAGCCATTTATATTCATTTTTGTGACGAATCTTAAAAAAGGGTGTGGTGCTTCATACAAAGACTGTGCTTCAGGTCGACATTCTATTTTTAAGGCTTTATATTTGGGGTTCATAAGTTCCCTAAGACCGTGGTGCTTAGCATCTTCTGTGGCCGTTGCATCTCCTTCGGTTTTTACCTTTACTGAGCAATGGCTGTATGGTTTCTGTCAAATGGAATGTCCTCTCAGAGAAAGGGATTCCAATATTAGCATCTTTTCCCTCATGCTGTTTCCAACACAGTTTTCAGTGGGAATGGGAAGGGCCTGACTGCCCCCTCTTGTCTGGATCCTGATTACATGGGTCCTGACCAGAAGAGAGCCGAGCCACTGCTGGTCCGTAGCCACCAGCTTCTGCGAGGACACGAGGTTGGTTGTGGAACAGGGAGGACAGCTGTTGTCTGTGCTTCTCTGTAGTCCCAGAGAAGCTTCTGGCATAGATTGCCCTCTGACAAATCTGGTTTGCTGGCTAGGGTAGGATGGAGATGTAGAGGGCGCAAGACCAGATCTGTAACTTTTGGAGTTGAATCCCTAAATACGGGCGCTTTATGCAAGAAAAGGAAATAAGAATTAGACACACGAACCGGTACACTAGGTTTTCTCTATAGCCTAGATATTGAAGTCAAGTCCATCTCTACAGTAGTAGTAATAATAATGATAATAGTAATAGCTCTAGTAAGCACTATTTTGGTGCAAAATGGTATGAAAAATCCCAAATTCCTCCAGTCCTTGGCCTTTCTAAAAAAAAATTGCCCAAGTTTTGAGCTGGAAACATGTTTATTTGGTCAGATTTTAGGCCACCTGTCTTGAAAGGATTCTTTTGAGTTAGAATAAATTTCTTTAAAAATTGGAGGTGAGGGAATGAGATAGGAAGAGTCTGGCCTGATGTGGAGAAGAGCTACACATTATGAAATGCTCCTCGAATCGCAAGAATCTCGCTGGGCTTCTAAGCTAGAATACTCTATGACGGCTTTTTCGGCGCAGGAAAGTGGCTGTTTTCTATAACAGCTTTTGCTCAGACAAGCATTGCCATTTCATGTAAAACACGTTCACATCTCCCTCTCCCCACACACATTGACTTGGACGATCTGCTTCTTAAATTTTTAATTTTACTGAAGTGGCGGATTTTTACTGCTGTCAGTTCATACAATAAGGGTCTGCATTTTGAACATTTCTTTGATCTCTATCATGAGTCCACAAGATGGCAGTGTTTTCTCAGAGAGTGAGGAAAGCTCTGGTGTGTGTGTGTGTGTGTGTGTGTGTGTGTGTGTGTGAGAGAGAGAGAGAGAGAGAGAGAGAGAAAGAGAGAGAGAGAGAGGGAAAGGGAGAGGGAGAGGGAGAGAGAGGGAAAAGGAGATGAGAGGAGGGGCTTGGTGTAGCAGGGGTGGTGACAAGATCTCTTTTTTCCTAGTTGGTAGAATAGATTCTATGATTCCTAAAGCAGAAGAATTTGAAATGTCTGAGCTAGACTCATTTTTTTAGGACTTAAAATCTGAATCCTCAGTGCACCAGAGGAGGAAAGAACGATGAAGTCAAGAGTTTTACTAGTGATCCTGTGGCTTCAGTTAACCTGTGAGTTTGGGGCATCTCTCTGGGAATAGAAAGTACAATGTTTGGAGTTATCACCTATTCTGGGGCTGTGGGTAGAAGCATGAACGTTTTTCCCCCACTAAGAGAGGGTCAGGGTAGGAGGCCTGTGAAAATTCATTTAATTCTGGAGAGTAAGCATTCCCTACCCAACGAATATCCTTTGACTGACCGCTATCTTTTTGCATAGGGATGAAGAGTCACCAGAAGGGAGTGGAGCAGAGTCTTGGATCTCTGAGCGTTCTGGAGGGAGCCACTGCGTCTCTCAACTACAATTATAGTGACTGTGCTTCCCAGTACTTCGTGTGGTACAGACAGTACTCCGAGAAGGGCCCTGAGCTGCTGGTGTACCTGTACTCCCAAGGTGACAAAAAGGAAGGAAGATTTTCAGCGCAGGTCGATGCAGCAAAACAATATGTCTCCCTGCTCATCAGCAACTCCCAGTCCAGCGACTCAGCCACCTACCTCTGTGCAATGAGCACACAGTGCTCCCCTGACACCTGCTGACTGTACCCAAACCCTTTGGGGCCCCAGCAATACCTGATATAGAGACTAGGCTGCAGGGTAGAAAATTTCTGTTTGCTGTCTAGACGCACATGGGAATTAAGAGCATTAGCCATAGCCCTAGAATGCCTTATACCCCAGGCAGAACACGGGAGCTCAGAATGACTTCACATTTCCTGAGAAGGGTCTCTAAGTAAGTACCTAAAAGAATTCCAGACACCGAGGAGCTTTGTTATGGTGATTAAAGACCTGAGTGGATCAATTATCCAAACCATATGGTATTGAAGATGTCTTAGAAAATGTTGGTGAGGGGTGCCTGGGTGGCACAGCAGTTAAGCGTCTGCCTTCGGCTCAGGGCGTGATCCCGGTGATCTGGGATCGAGCCCCACATCAGGCTCTTCTGCTATGAGCCTGCTTCTTCCTCTCCCACTCCCCCTGCTTGTGTTCCCTCTCTCGCTGGCTGTCTCTATCTCTTTCGAATAAATAAATACAAAATCTTAAAAGAAAAGAAAAGAAAAGAAAATGTTGGTGAGGGAAGTTGATAACACCAAAGATTATACACAGCCCCCCCTTCCCTGAGTCCTTGGTACTTGGGAATTGCCCTACAACTTACGTCCAAGTCCAGGAAAAAGGTTTGTGGCTTGATAGAAATAAGGCGTTGTGATAGATGTTACAATTACAGGGGGGAAATGTAAAAGCCACATTTATTGTAAAGCCAAAGATGTGGGCTGTTAGGACATCGTTTATGTAGTCCAAAGGGTGGGAAAACCTGGAAATGGGGAGTTAAGATATCTGTTCCATTTTGTTCCCATAGTCACTGACTAGAAGGATGCAACCCAGTCGGGAACTTGCTTCAAATTCTCAGTTTGTGGACTAAAGACTATTCACAAATATTTCCAAACCATGGAAGAAAGATTTGAAAGGCAGTGAGAAAGAGCAGGACGTCGTGCTGGAATCAAGACACTTGAATTCTAGTTCTATTTGTGTTGTGTGTCTTCTGGTGTCATGGTGCACTGGGAAGAATTTGGTCTGTGGTCCCAGCTTGAATATCTTTCATGTTACCAATGGGCCATTTGATCTTAGGCCCATAATATATATATTTCTCTCTTTTCAAAAGATTTCATTTATTTATTTAGAGAGTGTGTGCAAGTCGGGGGAGGAGAAGAAGAAGAAGGAGAGAGAATTGCAAGCAGACTCCACACTGAGCTGAAAGCCTGACCTGGGGCTCCATCTCATGACCCTGCAATCATGACCTGAGCTGAAATCAAGAGTCGGACGCTTCACCAACTGAGCCATCTAGGCTTCCCCAGCCCATGTTATATCTATTTCTACCATGTATATTTCAGGACTGATTTCAGGATTAAATGAGATTCTGTATACCCTATGCTTCTCCCATAGAAGTACAGTAGCCGGCTGGAGCATACAGAGGGAGACCAGCATAGCTAATCCACATATTGACCTTCAATTTGTCCCCTGTGTCTGTCCCTCCTACCCTCCATCAGAATCTGTCTCAGCCCAGAACCTCTTCAGGGTCCTAAGAGGTCAATTTCCTTCACTCACATTCTACCGACATCTTCTCATGCTTCATTCTGGGCTATGCTTTTCCCCTCTCCGTCTCACTCATCACTGTGCTCATATCCACGTTCCTTCTTATGGGATTGTTGATGTCTTTTATCTTTTTACTATTTTCCCATTATGGATTTAAGTTCATCCTGTTTATGCTTCTAAATTTTATTTCAGTGACAATTTGGGGGAGAAAGGAGGAGAGTACATACACTTAGATATTTTGAATCATAAACACATTCCGGTACATTTAAAATTCCAAACTGGCCATGTGATTTAGTCCCATGTGTGAAAGAAATCTATAGGCAAGAAGTAAATCAGAAGCCCGAGGGAGAACTGATTTCAGGCTGGTGCAAGTCAACAGAGGATTCAGAAAGGAGTGAGTTGTTCTGTCCTTCTGAAAAGGACTCCTGTTGACCAGATTCTCATTTCACCTGAGATTTCTCTCTTTAGTGATTTCAGTCTTAAGGTTTCAGTGGTCTCAACATAAGTTGAGGACGGAAGTCTTACTATTTTCATCTTACTGTTAGAACCTAGAGCAGACTTCCCCAGGTAGAGAGGCCCTGTGCCTGCTGTGTGGACTGTGTTGCTTCACTGCATTGAGTGTCCCTGATCATCTACTTCCATGGCTTCTACACCCACCCCCGGAAGTTCCTCTCATTTCCGTTCTGCTGGCTGCCCTCTGTCCAGCTTTACTGAGTTCATACAGATTCGCTTTTTTCTCTCTCTCCTGAATTCCTTCTAGAATCACTTATTTATATGCCTTATTTTCCTTACATTTATAATTCTGCTCACTTTTCTGCAAATGTTCCTCTGTCGATGTTCTTTCTACTGTGAGGTCCCCATCATTTGGCAAAATATATCAGTCTGTTCTGACCATCAGCAATTGTAACAGGACTCTCGCTTTCTCCACTTAAACACGGAGTGCCCAAGTTATTCTCTCATAGCCTAAACATGCATCAAATGTGTTCACCTGAAACCAAGGAATCTTCTTCACACTTTCTGCCTGACAAAGAAAATTACTGCCTTAGTAAGTTTGCACTGGTTATATAGTGTCACATGCCCCAGGCTGATCTGAAGTATCATCCAGCAGCACGAGGCCATATGAAGCTCAGCTCTGCTGAGGCAATTGATCTTAGTCATTCTGCCTGATGAACGGCTTTAAAGGTAATATAGAGCCTCTCAACGGTACTCCAAAGTCTAGAATAGTGACTCATTTCTCAGGGAAGCAAGTTGCTCTTCTATTTTTACAAAGCTCCCATTTCTCCCTTATTTTAGGATTAATACCATGTCCTGCAGAAGGTGACATCATCACAGATTCAGGGAGGAAGAAACACTTTCTGGTGACGTTCTGATGAGCACATCTCTGACATGAGAGCAGAAGACCACTAGGTCTCTTAGATCCTTGGTCCTGCCTCTGGAGACAGAGGGTGATGTTGCACAAATGAGACGTTTGTTCTGGTTGCAGGTCGTTGCCAGACACTCAGCCCCTCCTCCCTGCAGCTGGCTGGTGTCTGTGCAGAGAGGAAGCTGTGACAAGAGGAGGCCAGAAGAGGAAGACTCCTTCTAACCATCTTCAAAACTCGTCAAAGCAAGGGGCTTGTCCGGCCCAACGTCCCCACTCTTCCTATAGCTCTGAAGTCTCAGTGACCTTGGCCACTGTCCCACATGCTCCGGAGCCCACAGTGTGTCCCCTGCTCAGCCATGCTCCTGCTGCTCATCTCAGTGCTTGATGTGATTTTTAACCCAAGTAAGTACCATTTTTTCCTTTCCTTTCCTCCCAACACAAAAGTGACTGTGTTCTAATTGGATGCAGAATAAAGACACCGTCTCTTCATAGGTAAGTCTGTCCTGGTCTCACTGACTCAGCATTGATGTTTCAGGAGGAACCGGAGCCCAGTCAGTGACCCAGCCTGTTGCCCACATCACTGTCTCTGAAGGATCCCCTCTGGAGCTGAGGTGCAATTATTCCTATAGCAGAAATCCTTATCTCTACTGGTACGTGCAGTACCCCAGCCAAGGCCTCCAGCTTCTCCTCCAGTACTTTTCAGGAGACACTCTGGTTCAAGGCATCAGAGATTTCGAGGCTGAATTTAGGAAGACTGAAACCTCCTTCCACCTGAGGAAACCCTCAGCCCATGGGAGCGACGCGGCCAAGTACTTCTGTGCTGTGAGAGACACAGTGTCTGGGACTGCAGGGGGAGCTGAACACAAATCTCCTGAGACACTGGGGCTTTTTGTGACTCAAGAACTCAGGAGAGTTTTCCAAGCTCTCTTCTTCAGTGAAGGCAAATCGGGCAGGACAGGCTGGGCTCTGGGGAACGCTCACCCCCTGAGTAGTTGCCTCAACAGCCATGCTGTGCTACATTCCGACAGACTTTGCTCCAGATCGAGGTCTTCTGATGAATTTCTCCAAGACAGACGCACCCCACCAAGTCCCCACCCCACTCCCACGCTGAGTATGTCATTAAGTGTCAGAGTTCTGAAGCAAAAAAGGCAAGAGCATTTTTATTTTAAAAAAATCATTTCTAGCATTCATGAAGGTCATTAGCATGGCCTCAGGTGTTGAGCTCCATGTGGAAAACCGAAGAACGTGGTTATAATGTCAGCTGACAAGCTGTGTCACGTACATTCTCAACAAAGGGAACACAAACAACATAGATTCTTTTTTTTTTTTTTAGATTTATTTATTTATTTATTTATTCGACAGAGATAGAGACAACCAGTGAGAGAGGGAACACAAGCAGGCGGAGTGGGAGAGGAAGAAGCAGGCTCATAGCAGAGGAGCCTGATGTGGGGCTCGATCCCATAACGCCGGGATCACACCCTGAGCCGAAGGCAGACGCTTAACCGCTGTGCCACCCAGGCGCCCCCACAACATAGATTCTTAATCAGTGCAATATCGAGGCTAGACCTAGATTTGAAGCTTAACTTCTAGCACATACGTAATACCCAACCGTGTGACACTCCCATTTTTAAAGTAAAATAGACGTCACAATATCTAGATTTCCAATCTCGTGTAACACAAAACCAGTGAACCTATTTTACATGATTCTTAAGCAATATTGAGAATCTAAAAGCCACCCAGTGGTAATTGTTTTTTGAAATAGCTATCCCAGTGATTTCCAAATTAAAAATTTGAGGTTACTAACCCATAAAAAGATATCAAATATGATATCTGCTGAAAAACTCCTAGGCATTTTGTAACAAGTCACACTCATTCATGATATAGTATAAAACTGCATACTCAACAGAGGTTTCTAGACTTTCAAGGCACATTAACAAAGCTCAGAGGAAAATCAATCTTCATGACCAAAGTTCATGGTATCAAAGATTACACAAATTCTAATAGGGATATCCAAGACCAGAGAATATTTTTATGTCCTCCAAAATAACTGTATCAAAGAGCTCACATGTTTAAGATATTTTGTGTATATGATTATGGCTCTAAATTGTTGTTTGTGATTTATGTGATTAAAAAAATCACCCCCAAAACGTTATAAAAAGTTTACACACACAAAAACTAAGCCTCACGGAACAGAAATTAATTTTGAAATTAGTAGTAAAGTAAGTAATTATATTTCATGTTCCCCCAACTTCTTTCTACATCTCTGTCCATCTCCTCTTTTTTTTTTTTAAGATTTTATTTTTAAGTAATCTCCACACCCAACATGGAGCTTAAAGTTACAACCCAGAGATCAAGAGTTGCGTGCTCTACCAACCAAACCAGCCGGGAACCCTTCACTCCCCCTCTTCTATTTTCATCTGGGAAACATCTCTATTCCACTCCCAAGATAATATCTCTACTTAATTTCTTGATAACATTCCTTTTTATCTTTTCTGGGGAAAGGACAAAATGATCACGTTCTTATTAAATCTTTGTCTAAGTGTCCTCTAAGAAATGTCTCCTTATTTCTGGGTTCCTGTTGTACTTTTCTGGGATGCTCTTTGGGATATGAATACGCACACCCTTCCATGTCTGTCTTTCCTGCTATACCATAGTGTTCTACGAGCAGTGATAATGTTTCATTCAGGTTTTGATCTTTTAAGACCTAGCACAAGATCTAGTTTATAGGAGACCTTCAATAAATTGATGCGGACTTATCTTGAAATAGATTGGAGAAATTACATACAAGCCTGAAGGTGCAATTTGACAAAATATTTTAAGATAGTAACCTTCATTAAATGGCATTTTGAGGAAGAAATCAGTTTACTTAAAAAAAAAAAAAAAAAAACAAACCTCCAGCCTGGTTTTCGCCAGTAGAGGGCACTCTAGGCATTACTCTAAATGAACAACTTTATCTCTCCAGTTCTGAGATAGTTGAACATGAGCGAAAATTTGAATGAGGGCTAGCAGCAGTTCGGAGAGCATCTGGTCTTGTCATACCCGGTCAGAACAGAGAGAGCACCATATATTCATCTGTGAGGACGGTCTGCTGACGTGAATGCGGACTCCAAGCAGACCTGAGCATCATCTAGACAAAGGGAAAGCTGGAAGCTCCAGGAGAAAATATTTACATTACATATTTACTGTTTTGGTGTTTATGACTAAAAACGCTAAAATATGAGCCCTTACCCTCACTTCAGAATTATTCCAATGATTCCTACCTTCTATTATATCTCTTCTGAGATTAGAAAAACAGGGAAAAAAGGAGAGGAGAAGATGAAATGGGAGAAAAATAATGAGTATATGTAGAGAGCGAGGAGAAAAGAGAGTGAAGAGAAGAGAAATTGGGGAGAAAGAAATAGAACATAGTTACTTGAGTTTCAAAATGTGGCCTATTCTTCATAGTCACAGAACAGAATCAGCCAGGTGTGCCTGCAAGGTATACAGAGAAACTGTTGGACAAGAGAAGAATGGAGATAGACATGAGGTCAGGGTGACCGTCATATACACGTTCTATTTCTTTCCATAAGCCAAAGTCTTGTTGGAGACATCGTATTTGTTCATAGTGACCACAAGTCTGAGGTTTACAGAATTCTCCTAATTTCATTTAATTATATTTACTCCTCTAAGGGGATTGAATAAATTAACAATGCATTCAATGATGTATTCTTTCTTTGACACAGATTTCTTATAAGTGAATTCTCAATCACTTTTCAGACTACGTGTCCTGATTTTTGGCTAAGGCAATTGAGTCACTGACCCTGATCATTTTTTCAGGCTGTACTTGACCCAGGTGACGCCTTTATTTCTCTCTGAGGTTTCTTTTTCCCTTTCTTTACTCCCCTCCTGACATGTCTGATTACTGGGGGCAGTCTATGTGGAGGCGATCCTGTGAGAATGAAGAGCCTAGATGTTTCTGTGCCCCTGGTCAGCAGGGTAGCAGCCGGCAAGGCACTGATAGAGCAGATGTCAGTACCCTGCTGAAATACTAGAAGGTAGCCTTCTTGCTCTCTGATATCCTTGTACTCCTCTGCATTAAGGACAGACTCAGCCTACTTGTTACTTCCTTTTTGGCTATTTGGGGGCTAGAGGAGAGGCTTTCTCAAGAGAATGGTTTCCTTCTTAGAGGTCCAGTAATCTCTGCAGGCCAAGCTCTCTCAATGATCCGTAGTTTCGTGCTCTTCATCCCTGAGTTCCCTGATACCTGACCCCAGATTGATATGTGACTCCCCATAGGATTCCTCACTTGAGCTCTCTTGGCATCACTGGGTGATTACCAGAGGCTCCTTGGCGAAGCACAGGGAATCAGGGGCGTTTTCAATCTATCATCTACCTAGAATTGCTTTCTTTCTAAGCCAAATGGTTGTTTCTTTGTTGGCCTGTTTTTTAAAAAACGTGTAGAACTTAAATTCTAAAAGACCACTGCCTGGTGTAGGGAAGGTCAGAATCAGTGATGATGGATGGAAAAATCACTTGATCTGGTACTGTTTAAACATTTTATTAGTGTACCCATACAGAAGTTAATATTTCTATGAAATGTGATCTATCAATAGTTTCTGTTATGCGTTCTGACTGACATGCTCAAGCAAACTATGACCATCCTCAATTTATTTAAAGAATAGCTTATCTTTTACTTAAAAATTTTAAATATTATTTCACTTAGAATTTATTTTGTAACAGATACTAAGGCAGATTTCCACATTTGTTTGTCGATCTCTAAGTAACTCCATTTATGAAGGCACATTTAATTTTTTTAACTTCTCTTTTCCCCGTTTTTGTTATAACTAATTTTCCATAAGTAATTTGTATGTTTAAACTTTCTATTCCATTCCATGGATTTCTCTATCTGCACCTTTATAGTAGCATGCTTTTTCAATTAGTATAGCATTACACTTTGCCTTATTAACTGTGAGGAAAATCCCTCTTCGTTCTGAGAATGTCCAGGCTTCCTTGAAGAGCAAGATTATCTGCAGTATCTGATTTTGCCTCTAGAGGAAGATGTTACACAAATTGAACTTCGCAGAAAGCCAGAAACCCACCACCTCTTTGAGGAAGAGCCTTTGCTTTACACACCAGTAAGCTCACTTCCCACTCTGTCAGTGTGCGTGTGGCTGAACTGTTTGCAGAAAAGAGCTTCCTGTTTCTCTGCGGCTCTGCCATGAAGGCCACCCTCCTCCTCTCAGTGTTCCTGATGATAGTCACACTCAGTGAGTATAGTCCCTTTTTATTCTCTTTCTGTGGTCTTCTGATTTAGATTAGTTGAAAGGAATATTCTCCTCAGCCCGCAAGACTCTTCCTGGTGCTCAGTTGGTGTTACAGGAGGAACGGGAGCTCAGACAGTGACCCAGCCTGAGGACCACATCTCTGTCTTTGAGGGGACTCTGTGCAGGTCAAGTGCAGCTACTCATATTCTGGGAGTCCTGTGCTCTTCTGGTATGTCCAGTACCCCAAACGAAGCCTCCAGTTACTCCTGAAACACATCTCAGGAGAAAGTATCAAAGGTTTCACAGCCAACCTTAACAGGAATGAGACATCTTTCCATCTGAAGAAACAATCAGCTCAAGAGGAAGACTCAGCCACGTATTACTGTGCTCTGAGGGACACAATAACTGGTTTCAGAAGGGAAGCAGAGCACAAACCCTTTAGGAGTTACGGAAAGTATTTCTTCATTAGTTCTTTTTTTTTTAAGATTTATTTATTTATTTTAGAGAAAGGAAAAGAGAGTGCAAGTGAGCGGGGAGAGGAGCAGAGGGAGAGACAGAGAATACCAAACAGATTCCATGCTGAGTATGGAGCCCAACATGGGGCTCGATCACACGACCCATGAGATCATAACCTGAGCTGAAACCAAAAGTCTGATGCTTAACCAACTGAGCCACCCCGGTGCCCCTCTTCTTAGGTTTTCTATATGGCCATGGAAGGGCATTTTTTTCCTCTGCAGTCTGACATTGAGTTTACCTCCTAGGTATGAGATCATTGGTTGTCAGTTAGCTATCGATTCATCTCAAAAATCTGTCCAAGGAAATTCTCGTTACCTACTCTGTTTAATTACTTTTAAAGATATAAGTGCATGTATTCTGTCCAGTAGTACCTGGAAAAATGCTTTTGAAATAAACTATATAGCACAGCATAAAAACCATTTTTTTCTTGGCCCAGGGCAACTCTCCAGTGGTTGGGTCTCACCTCTCCCACTCCTCTGCCACCCCACCCCACCCCACATGTGTCCATCACCATATTCCTAAGCACGGCTCCTTAAAACTACTGTACTGCTTCACGGCATGTGATCGCTGGCCCCTCCGCATGATGTCTTCCCTGTCATGCACTTTATGGATGCCTACTAACTCAATCAGGAGAAAAAACAAAACAGAACACCAAAGTAATCTGAACAAGGAAAGTTTAATACAAATGATTATTAACTGATAATAGAGAATCAGCTACTAATGAATAAAAAGAACTCTAAAGAACACAGAAATAGCATATGTAGGGAGAAGCTCCTATCCTAGGACTAAGCCAGAGTTCCCAAGTAAGGGACATATTGTAATACCACACCCTCCAAGGATTCGGATCTCGCTGGGGAGTGTGTGGCTGTGGCCTGCGGAGTGGTGGAGAAGCGCACTGAGGTGCCAGAGAAAAAGGCTGGCAAGCAGAAAAACACCTACCTGGCTTCCAACAAAGTTTATAGGAAGCTAGCAAAAGAGTGCTGCTGAACTCGCTCGGCGCACTCGTGAATCTTGCCAAGAAGCTGATGGGTGGCTGTCACTGAGCCTTGCTGCAGGTGAATGCCACTGTGTGTCCCACAGGCTGGCCAAGAACTGCAGGAGCAAGAAATATGAAAATGTACCAGAGCCAGGAAGAGAAGCTTCTCCCTCCTGCAGTGCCCTTCCACATTCCTCTTATTGGCATAGCTTGATATCATGCCAGCTGGTGAAGGAGAGATGTTCCCATGGAATGGGTCCAATATCACAAATGGGGCACTGAAGGGTGGATTTGGCAATAAGAAAGGCAATAAATCAGTAACTGGCACACTTTATCCCCGTGGTTACTTATCTTTCATATGCGCTTCTGCACACACATTTGAACTTCTAAACAGCAATGAAATGACTCTATGTTACCATCCAGCAAGCTAAAGCTGTCCTTTGAACAAGAGAAGTTCTTATCCTTTCCCCAAATTAAGACCTATAGTCCCAACAGTCACTATACATCTCTTGCTCTATTAATCATTTCTAAAAATTCGAAGGAAATTCCATTGAATATGCTGTTATATACAGACTAAATCACAAAGTCAGTCCTTGAAAATGTATATATAATGGTAAGAAGGAGGGAGAAAGAAGAAAATGACAGCATATACAGAACACACATGGATAAAGAACAAGGAGAAGATAGAGAAAGCTGCTACACTCTTGGAGTCCAGATTTGGTCATGGGGCTGAGGGGCCACAGCTCACTCCTGTTGCTTTGCATTTTCTGTTTCCCTGCCCGAAGCCATGACCTCGCTGGATTTGGGTTGTTTGCCTTGTGAAGTGACCCCAAACTTCATTCTCGAAGGGTCTGAGTCCTAATGATCCTACTTTTTCATTTATTGCTCTGGTAGTCCATTAACATTTACAATGAAAAGTTTCCCTCTCAGCCCAGCTAGCTCAATTCCCAGTTCTCCTCAGAGGTCAGCAATGTCTCTGTTTCCTTTTATTTTTTAAAAAAAGGTATTACTTATTTATTTGAGAGCGAGATCATGAGTGGGGTGAGGAGGGGGCAACGGGAGAGGGAGAAGCAGACTCCCCCCTGAGTGGGGAGCCCAATGTGGGGTTTGATCCCAGGACCCTGGGGTCATGAGCTGAGCCAAAGACAGATGCTTAACCAACTGAGCCACCCAGGGGCCCCTCTGTTTCCTTTTTCTGCTTCTCATTACACTTTTTGTGTATACAGCCAAATAGATTCAAATAGTAAGGGAACTCAATTCTTATAAGGTGGTGGACAAGTCCCTTAATTTCTTAGAACCAGGGGTCATCTCCTAACCACTAGTCAAAAATTTCCTCACAAATTTGTCAAAAGTATGTAGCAGAGAGCAGACAGATTAAAATGTAAACTCCTTAAATAACATCAGTTCCTGCCTCAGAAAGCTTTACGATTTCTTTGTCTCATAGTGACAAACACCCAGGTTTGCTGTGGTAGTCACCCAACACAAACCTTCTTCTAGAAGTACCTCCTAGCAGTCTCCAATCTCCAGCCAACAACCTCTCCCCTTCTTCCTTTCTTTCCTTCCTTCCTTATGTTTCTTCCCTCCCCACTTCCCCATCTCTCTATTTTACACACAAAATATCTTAAAGTCAGGTTTTGAAACCATTTAGAAAATACTCTAGGGAATGTTTGCCATTCCTTTTGACTACTCACCATCAGAAGCCATTTTCTCGTAACAACAATAATTTTTGAGTCATTGGTAATTGTCAGGCTCTGCTCTAAATTGCATTTTCTTATCTCATCAATCATTTCTAAAACTCTAAAAAAGCAATATTATTATCACTCATCATCCACACTTCATAGTCAAGAGAATACAGACACAAATGATATAAACAGCTACTGAATGGGTAGATCTAAACTGGACCTCCCTGGCCTCACTGCAAAGCTGGTTCACTTCTTGCACCCTACTGCCTCCTGCCATAGAAACAGAAATATCAGATACTCATTGTTATGAGATGAATTTTCTCCCCACCAAAATCCGTATGTTCCTAACTCCCAACACCTCAAAACGCGACTGTATTTGGAGTAGGGTTATTAAATAGGTAATTAAGTTAAAGTGGGATTGTTAGGGTCGACTCTCCTCCAGTATGACTGGTGTCCTTATGAGAAGAGATTAGGATCGGGCCACATGCACAGAGGGAAGACAGTGAGGACATGGCGGGAAGGTGGGTATCACTGCTTTGTAATTGTTTCTGAATCGCTCCCTTCACCTTTCCAGAGTACATTCTATCGGCAAGATGATGTTGCTACCACGAGATGGCAGTGTCTGTCCTCAGACTCAGTAGGTTTGAAATCAGTTTGTACTGAAAGCAAAGGGATGCCTCTGACTGGCCAGGTGAGACTCTGGTGTGCAGAAGGAACAGATAAATACACCCCACAGAGAGAGCCAACGCTTTCGACTGAGTATCCTGGCTGCATTTCAGGCCCCAGAGCTGAGTCTTCTGCGATTCCAACAAGGAAAAAGAATGGAGAAACTTGTGGAAGCATCTTTGCTGATACTATGCCTTCAACTGGCCAGTGAGTTGGGGTTCTTGGTAATAGAGACAGGGTGACCAAATTTATGGGAACAGGGTGACCTAAGTTCGGTGCCCACAAGACTGAGTTTGGGCAAACTCTTCTTGTTAAGTTGAAAATACACCAGAAAGTTATGGAAGGAAATGTAAATACTAAAGAGGGAAAATACAATGACCAACTTCCGGTGTCTGGCCTTCTGTCTTTGCCTAGGGGTGAACAGCCAGCAGGAACAGTATTATCAGGTCCTGACCGTCCAGGAGGGCGAAAATGCCACCATGAACTGCAGTTACAAAACTTCTATAAGCTTCTTACAGTGGTATAGACAAGACTCAGTTTGAGGTTTTGTCCAACTGATTTTAATACGTTCAAACGAAAGAGAGAAACACAGCGGAAGGCTACAAGTCACACTGAACAACTCCATCAAAAGCAGTTCTTTGTCCATCATGGCTTCCCAGACCGCAGACACCGCAACTTACGTCTGTGCCACGGAAAACAGTGATCGCCAGGCAGCTGCAGCCCCCACACAAACCTTGCCCAAGCTGCTGCTGTGAAGCCCCACAGTGGGTAGCATTAGTGGTTATGACTTCCCAGGAAGGAGAGTCTACAAAGAGCGGGCAAGATGAAAGATGGACCCTCTTAAACTCATGGCTTCTTTGGAAGCACCTTGTACCAGGGCAAAGGGTATGAAGGTTAGAACGAGAAACTGCAATGCCAGGTTCGGCTCTGCCAGTCCCGGCCCTACAGCTTTGGGCACAGCATCAGCGAAGCGGCCTTCCATTTCTTCACCAGTAATGAAGGGTTTGGACCGATGAGCCCAAAAGACCCTTCAAGCTCTAATTTTATCAGGGAAAAAGCTAAGCACTGGACACATGTGGAAAGGGAAAGGACTTCTGGGTATTAGAAGGTCTCATACGTGCAAGCCCCTGGTGACCCAGATGGCTCCTTGAGATGCGTGAGATGATTTTTGCTTCCCTCCAATTCCTGTATAGGAAAAAGAATTAAAATGGATCTTAGAACTCTTTCAGCCAAATTTTTCATTTTAGAGCTGAGGAGTGGAAACTTGTGTACCCATAGAAACAAAGCTCCAAATCTCACTCTGCATTTACTAGTCTTATGATTTCCAAGCTTCAATCTCTCCATGAATCAAATGAGAACTTACGAGAAAGTCATACTTTTTCCCCATCCGTGTGAGAGATGCATGTTCTCCACTACCAGGCCCTGAAATTTTGTTTTTAAGAAGTGGGTACTTCTATTATCAAATACACCATGGTTTTCCTTTATGTCTTGTACCTAGTAGGATAAATAAATGTTGAATATAGTTTTCAAGTATAATTCAAGCTAATAAACATACAGTGCTATATTAGTTTCAGGTGTGCAATACAGCGATTCAACAATTCTATACATTTCCCAGTGCTCATCACGACAAGTGTAGTCTTAATCCCCTTGGCCTATTTCACCCATCCCCCCACCTACCTCCCTTCTGATGACCATCAGTTTTGTTCTCCATAGTTAAGCCTGGTTTTTTCCTTTGTCTATTTTTTCTGTGTTCACTTATTTTGTTTTGGAAATTCCAAATGTGAATGACATCATATTGTACTGGTCTTTCTTTGACTGGTTAATTTCGTTTAACGTTATACCCTCTAGACCCATCCACGTTGTTGCAAACAGCAAGGTTTTTTATTCTTTTTTGTGGCTGAGTAATATTCCATTGTATCTAGATCCATCTATATCTATAGATCTCTCACATCTTCTCTATCCACCCATCATCGGCAGACACTCGGGCTGCTTCTGTAGTTTGGCTATTGTATATAACGCAGCTATGAATATAGAGGTGCATGTATCTTTTCAAATTAGTGTTTCCCTTTTCTTTGGGTAAATATCCAGTAATGGAATTACTGGATCATATGGCTCGAATGTAGTTTTTTTTTTTTAAAAGATTTTATTTATTTATTCGACAGAGATAGAGACAGCCAGTGAGAGAGGGAACACAAGCAGTGGGAGCGGGAGAGGAAGAAGCAGTCTCCTAGCGGAAGAGCCTGATGTGGGGCTCGATGCCATAAGGCCGGGATCACGCCCTGAGCCAAAGGCAGACGCTTCACTGCTGTGCCACCCAGGCGCCCCTGAATGTAGTTTTCTTAATGAAGTTTTGATACTACTGAAAATGTGTGGACAAAATTGGGGCATTTGTATTTATGTACATGTTTGGTGAAACAGGTGGGGGGAGGGTAGAGGAAACATCCTACAGGGCAGTGGTTGCCAAATGCCAGACTTCAACCACCAGCAGCACCTGTATCAGAATCACCCAGAGCACCTTGGAAGATCTGGATTATTGGCTCTCTCCCAGCTTACTCCCTCAGTCTCTGTTGGAAACAATGGATTTGTGTTCTTAACGAACACCATCTGTATGAGTTTAGAGATTGGTTCAGCTTCACGTTACAGAAAACTCAAATGATGATATTTTTAACAGGGTGGAATTTATTTTTCTCTCACATAAAGAAGCTCTCTCATGTGCAGGGCTGGTATGCTAGCTTCCTCATTGTAGGAAGGATCTAGGGTCTTTCTAGCTCACTGTCTTAAGTGACATCCTTAAGACATCACTGTTGGTTTTATACTTTAAAGAAACTGCTAGAGATCTGTCCACTTTAAACACCCTCCAGGCAGAAAGAAAGAGAAAGTCAGAGGGCAAATGGGCACATGATGGCCGAGTCAATCTTTTCCAGAAACTACCCCCAGTGGTTTCTATTTCCATTTCATTTACCTGAGTGTTATTTAATGTCTCCACCTCTCTCCCATCTGCAAGCGAGGCCGAGATATCAGGGCTATTTTTTATCTTAACATGTTGCCACCCATGTTAAAATTGGGATTCTGTTAGTAAGCAACAGGACACAATGGGCATCGTAGAGGGAACTAGCCATTTCTGCCACAGCCCCACACCAGGGTGTATTAGGACTTATATGCTTTTTACTTATTCATAATTATTTATTTTTGAAATACTGAATCCAATCTCACTCCCAGTTCTGTCGAATTTCTCCTAAGAGTCTTCCAGAAGACATCACGACCCCCCAAACCCAGTTCAACTCCACCATCTTAATTAAAAATCCACCTTAAACCCTTGCTTCCCTACTCAGCATGTTTAACATTTAACCTCACGACTCCTCAATGTACTCCTTTGTAGTCTCTTGTCAGAGTGAACATTTGACCAGGTCAATCACCTGAATCCCCATCTGCTCTTAAAATAAAGAAAAAAACTTCTTAATGACCTACAAAACCTTGCATAATTTAGGCTCTTGCTATGCGACCCTGTCAGCCTCATCCCACGGTATGCTCTGTCTCTCCCTTCCTCCCACTCTCTGTCTGCCTGTCTCTGTCTTCACAAATACTGGTGTTATTTAAGTTCCTTAAAAGCACTTTGTTCCTCCTATACAACCCTTTCATAGCAACTGTAGGTGATTTTCTCACATTCTCCCTTTCATAAAATTCTTTTCCCTTCCTTCAAAAGAGTAAAAACCACCAAATGCCTGCTCTTTCTCGTACACCTGGCGAAGGATAACTGAAGAAAGGTCAATGTATACTCTTAGAATCATAGACCCCTGCCTTTCTAAACTTGCAGTTTTTCCTTTATTTCTTTGATTATTTGATTAAAAGCTATTTCCACTACTACTCCGTGAGCTCCCTAATGGCAGGGACAATATCTGCCTTTTTACTCCAGAATTCTCAGCACCAAAATATCTTAGGCATTAAGATCATCAAATCTCCTTCTTTCTCCTTTGTATCCTTTGCTTATTTAATATCCTTCCTTTATTTTAAGCCCCCTCGAGGCTAATATTGATAATATTGCAGTGACAGGACAAAAAGAACAACACATGGCTGAGTCTGTCAGACTGTAATCTGTGGGACTTTGGAGGTTTATGGGTAAATTCCTGGGGCTTAGCAGGGGTTGGCAAACTACAGCCCACAGGTCAAAGCTGGCTACCACCTGTCTTTGTAAATGAAGTTTTATTGTAAAAACAGCCATGCCCATTTATCTGTGCATTGACTAAGACTGCTTGTACTGTAACAGCAGAGCTGGGCAGTTGCTTGGAGATAATGACTTCAAAGCCTAACGTATTTACTATTTGACCCTTCGCAGAAAAAAGCTTGCCAACCCCTGGGAGACAGGAATTACCTGAGAATTTTTAGATTTGGAGTTTTCTGTTTGATGACAACAAAATAAAAAAATAACAGCGTATTTCTAATTATCTATATGAACAACTTCGAATACTCCCCTTGGTTTTGATACTTTTGTGTTCTTTATGCCACTTTTACTGAAGACAAATGGAATAATGGCATTCTACAAATAAAGACATCACAGTTGTTTAAATGGAGAAAATGGCTTAGGAAATTTTGGTTATGCTATGGCATGTGGTACTACACACAGGCCAAACTCCCAAGAACCTATGTTGCCATGGTTACCACAATGTTTCCATTGAAAGCGGGTGAGTCACTAACATTCATTGTTTGGACATATCAACATGCAATTCAGTAGATGGAAGAGTAGCAGTAGATACATAATATGTTTTTTTTTTTCAGTGCTGATTTTTGGGTGCTTTATTACATTTATTTATTTTACTTTTGTAAGGGGGCAAGTTAAATGGATATTTTTGAATAGGAAAAGTAAATGTACTCGGAACAACTAATTATATAACTCAGACAATAGTACGTGAAGCTCCAGATCGTCTCAGTCCTGTGAGTTACCAAACTACCCACATCTTTAGTATTCTTCTAATGAGACTGCGCCAACCCTTTGTTTCAGCAAAAGATCACTTTACAAGTTATTTGAATTTGGTTGATTTTGTATTTTGTTTGCGTTTTTTGTTTGCTGTGGTAACTGTGTAAGACCTGTGAGCCTAAAATGTTTACACTGAACTTCAATTTGTGTATGTTACAGCATCATAACATTTTTAAAAAATAGTATGAGAGTGGTTCCTTATACGGAGATCTGTACCTTACTCAATTTTGAGAAACACTGAATGCACCTGTATTTGAGGTCTGGGATCTGACTCTGGGAGAAGCCAGAGGCCTGAGGCATATGCTCTCATAGAGGCTGTGCTGCATAATAAGATAATCGTACCTACCAGACATAGCCACTCATTCATTTATTCACTCATTCTTCAGATATTTTTGAGCATCTCCTAATGGCCTATATATTTTGAGAAACTGGCCGCTGAGACTAATCTTTCAAGTTCCCGATCTCAGGGGCACCACGTCTAGTTTGAAAAACAGAACACAAATGATTCTACTATGAGGTAGTAATGACAGTGTAGATAGGTACGTAGAGTGGGAAAAGAGAGGGGCGCCCTTAAAGACCTGAAGGTGTCCTTCCGCAAGGAGATGCTGCATAAATTGGTTCTTAAAGAATGAATAGAAGTTACTTAGGCAAAGGCAGGGGAGAGAAGGGAGCACGTTGTCAGCAGGGGGGCTCATCCCTTGGTTCGAGGGGGATCAGTGGAGGAATATGTCAAGAAAAGGTCTCAGGTCATGCTTCTTTTTTTTTTTTTAAAGATTTTATTTACTTATTTGACAGAGATAGAGACAGCCAGCGAGAGAGGGAACACAAGCAGGGGGAGTGGGAGAGGAAGAAGCAGGCTCCCAGCAGAGGAGCCTGATGTGGGGCTCGATCCCATAACGCCAGGATCACACCCTGAGCCGAAGGCAGACGCTTAATGACTGAGCCACCCAGGCGCCCCTCAGATCATGCCTTTTTTACACTTTCAGTATGCCCTAAGTATACCATGATAGCTTCAAACCAGCTTAATCCTCAGCGGAACAGACACTAGCTGCTGGGATGAAGGCGATTTGGGGAGCCATAGTGTCCTGCTTCTTAAAGATGGTGACAGACCCACTGTCTCAGCCTCAGGCACCACTTGAAGTCTGCAAAAACTTTTGCTGCTTCCTTCCTGGAGCCCTACCCCTCACCCCAGACACCCATTTCCCTTCTATGTCTACAACGTAGGCTCCTGCCAGGGTCAATACCAATTCAGTTGGAAAGTGGCCCGCAGGTCGGGGGGAATCACGGGAAGGCGCTGCTCCCTTCAGCTGGTGGTTTGACACAAATTCATCTTCCACTTCTGAGCATGTGTCTCTTTTTTTAGAGCCTGTGAGGTGATCTCGCAGGGTAGTTTGTCCTGCTAAACACCTGAACCAAGATTTTCTAAAAGATTGCACTGAAGGATCAAGAACCTAGAGGAACGTCCCTCTCAGCTTTGGGTGTATCCCCAGATGAAACCTCCCACCGCTTCTCCACAAGCCATGCCCTCTGCTTCCTACTCGGGACTTGTAATCTTGCTGATACTGAGTAAGTGACATTTATTCGAAAGTCCCATGATGTTCTATTGCTTGGTTTGAGGATGGTTTTTTGCCTTTACTAAACTGGAAACTATCCTTCTTACATTATCCATAAAGCAAAGTCTTTACCTTTCTTTTCCCCCAGGAGGGACCCGTGGAGACACGGTAACGGAAGGCCCCGTTACCCTCCCCGAGGGGACACCACTGACCCTGAACTGTACCTATGAGCGCAGCTGCTCGGTTTCTGTTTTCTGGTATGGGCAGCACCAGAACAAAGAGCCTGAGCTCCCCCTGAAGAGCTCATCAGAAAACCAGAGGGCTGAGCGTCACGGTTTTCAGGCCCATCATAACAGCGACAAGTCCTTCCCGCTGGAGAAACGTGGGGCGCAAACGTCGGACTGGGCCCTGTACTACTGCCCGCTGGGAGCACAGTGAGAGCACCTGCAGGGGGAGCCAGGCAAGAACCCAGAGCGGCGCAGGCGGGGCCTGGCTGTGGGCAGCCTGCAGCGCAGAGGATGCTTTCTCGAGTTAGTGTCCTGGGCTGGGCACTAGAGGGGAGGGAACAATGTCCAGCTCGGATGCCTGCGCGCTCCGGAACCCGGTGCTACTTTGAGCGAGGAATGGAGAGAAGCGATCTAGGTGAAAACTTAGATTATAGATATGCCTATAAATAGAATCTTTTAATACATGGCCTTTTGTGTCTGGCTTTTTCACATAGCATCATCTTCTCAAGGAAAATCCACAGATCAGTACTTTGTTACTTCTATGGCTGCACAGTAATCCATTGTATGGACACCCCATACTTTATCCATTCATCCATTGATGGGCATTTTGGCCGTTTCTGCTGTTTGGCTGTTATGAATAATGCTGCTATGGACGTTCACATACAGAGCTCTGCTCTTTTAAACTCTAATATATTGTAAATTAGAGGTTTCTGAGTATTTTTGTTTTTGATTTTGCTTTTTTGGTACTAACATTTCTTTGTGGACATAAAATGAATACATATATGAGAAAATGATCCTTACAAATAATGATTTACACCAAAGTAAGATATTATTATTCTCAGTTATATCTACATTCAAGAAAAGTTTTGAGCACCTACTCATGTGCGTCAGTCATTTCAATAAGGATTGGGAATACAGTTTAGGTAACAGATCTCCGGCCTTAGAATTTTATAATGCAGTGCATTAAAATACCATATAAGTCTTAAAATAATGCTTTTTTCATAAATAATTTTATTCATGCACTGACTTCTATTTGTTCCCAAATATTTATGGTACTTACAGTTTTATGTGACTTGGGCTAAGCACTTTAAATTCCTCCCCATCCCTCTCTAGGTACTACCAAATGCTTGCTTTACACATGACAAAATTGAGGCTTAGAGATGTTAGGTGACTTACTCAAGGTTACATAACCAGCTGGGCGCAGAAGTTGGGCTAGGCCCAAATCCGACGCGTGACCAATATTCTTAAATTGGTTGAGCCTTCTTAGAAGTCCGTCTTCTTTTTTTCCCCAGAATGCAATTGTAATCTTAGATTTCATCATTGTTGATGTTTTTGTTTGGCAGAGAAGAACCCAATGCAATAGTGAAAGCTGCAGTTTACTCAATCGGCAATCACAAGAGTCTATATACATATCTGTTTACTGAAGCCCAAAACACACTCACCATCTCTCATGTTCTTGAACCGTAAGGCTGCTCATACGCTCTCCGACTGAATAGCCTGGCTATTCTAGGAGTCATCGCTGAGCCCCAGTGGCTGTTATCCGGAGACATACAGGTATTTGTCCTGGAAATGGGGGCTCTATTTTCCAAATACAAACAAAAATACTGGATATGGAAAATATGTCTACTTGTTGCGACTGCAGGACACAGTACTTTTGGTTCTGCTACAGCGTATATCTGATTAAAACAAATCCTTTTTCAAAGAATTAGTAAATGCAGGTATAATGTCAGTATCATGTGAAAGTTTTATTGGTTTCATGGATTTTCCCAAGCACATGAATAATTGTTTCAAATCAAAGAACTATCAGGGGCAAGTTTTTACTATTAAAAAAAGCCTCAACTCTACTTCAGTATCAGCCGAGTTTGTTGTAGTGGCTTCAAGAATTTCTAGGGTTTTCAAGGTAAATCTACCCGATGAAGCTGAGAGTGAGGATATAAAGACCATGGGGCTATACTCACCACTCACGTTAACAACATTGATTCATGAAGAATAATAACACTAAATTTTTTTAAAAGATTTTATTTATTTATTTGACAGAAAGAGACAGCCCGCGAGAGAGGGAACACAAGCAGGGGGAGTGGGAGAGGAAGAAGCAGGCTCCCAGCGGAGGAGCCTGATGTGGGGCTCGATCCCAGAACGCCGGGATCACGCCCTGAGCCGAAGGCAGACGTCTAACGACTGCGCTACCCAGGCGCCCCAATAACATTAAAATTTTTGATGAACCAGCTCTTATAAGAGACACGTATGTTCTCATGGACCTATATCTAGAGAGGCAAAACCTAAGTCCCAGCATTTAAGGCTGCAAAGAGTTTACTGATTATAATGCAGGGGGCAAATGCCAATAGGTATTGAACTCTGCTGGCATTCTTGATAGGATTTCTATTGTTTTTGATAATGTTGTGGCTACAAAGTTGTATATTTTTAGGATTTCTCCCTCTCCCATTTTCCACCATAATTAATGTGTGTAGTTTGGAAGAGGAGGGGTATTTTGGAAATATGTGTATTGAGTTATATCAGAAATTCCTAAGCTTAGGCACAGAGGAGAATTTTCTGGACAGTAGCTCCTGTGTCTGCTCAGAGGGAGGCAGGACCACTTTATTTTCCCTAACTAAATAATTTAAGATATATTTGCTCATATTTGCTGACAGCCCAAAGAAGAAATACTCTAAGACGTGAGCAATAATCATGCCAGCTTTCAAACTGCTTTGGTTTCAACCTTGAGCGTTACCGGAACAAACAACCAGCAAAGTTCCACGAGATAAAAGCTAACAAGGAAATGGCATTTTCCCCCTGAGGAGGTATTCAACCAACAGATAAGTTGTGAGACACTAAATCATTATAGGTTATGGTGGGGTTTTTCCCCTTTTATTTTAAGAGTATGTAAATACTTTTTCAATACACCTGAAATTTGACTGATGGATGCATTTTCCCTGAAATGAGGTCATAGTTGACAGAGAAGATACCCTCATCCTGTATCCAGGTAAAATGCAAGCTGTCTTGGGAGTAGGATGAGCTTTCTAACCCGCTCCAAGAAACTAGGAGAAAGTATCATCCAGTCTTAGAGCACGACACAGCCTCTCACTTCTCTGCTCATTAACAGGAATATGGATGCTACTAGGGTCACTGACCTGCGTCTCTACTAAAATTGTTCTCATTGCACCAGACATCCTCTTTGCTTCTCTGTAGCTGACAACCTGTCTATAACTCCTGTGATCATACCTTCTGGAAGGAAAATGGGGAGCACAGCAGGTGAGAAAAGATCAGTTTTGCTGCTGAGAGATGTGGCCTAGACACTGAAACACTGCAATTTCATAATTTCTAAGCATGATTCTTAAAATGTAGAGTGGTCCTGGAGTATGTATAGTCACTATTCTTACCTTACAAGGCCCAGGTCTCCTACCAAACACAATAGATGTAATCCCTCCTCTAAACTTTCCAATCACTTCTTAAGCCTTCTTGGTACTGGCCACTGGATACCTTGTCTTGTGGTCCTGAAAATTCATATCTATAACAACACTCTGCACAGAGTGGATAAAGTGAAGAAGACAGACAACACCAAGGGTCTACAAGAGCATGGGGCTGTGGGAGTTCTCAGGTGCCACTGGAGGCAACGTGACCTGGTGCAACCTTGCAAACCATTTGACGATACCTATAAAGCTGAACATATACATACCCTGCGATCCAGCAATTACACCTGTAGGTATATACCCCCAAGAAATGTGACCTCTGTTCATTCATAAGACATGTGTGAGAAGAAGAACATGTGTGGCATCAGTAATTGTAATACCCTACAGATGTCCATCAGCAATTTCAAGGATAAGTAAATTCAGAGACTAGACTACACAGCAAGAGAATGAATAAACTTGCTATATGCTCGATGCGGAATGAGTCCCACAAATGTGACTGAGTGAAAGATGTCAGACACAGAAGAAGCTCAAAAATTGGTCAGACTAATCCATGAAATTATAAGTCAAAGAGTAGAGGTAGCGGTTATCTTTATGGGAGACAGTGACTGAGAGATTGAACAAGGGAGGTTTCTGGGATGTTGATTACATCTGTTTCAATCTGTACGCTAATAATATGAGTTCACTCAGTGAGAATTCACCAAGCTCTACACTTAAGTTTTGTGTATGTATGTATATCACACTTTGATAAAGTTTTTAAAAGTATACATTATTTAGTCCATTAGCTGAGTTCTGAGAACACGATTCATAATCCATCTATTTTCATATCCCCATTGCCCCTCACACTGTGCCCCCATTAACAGATGCTTAATAAACATTTGCTCAGTAAGACTTAGCTACTTTGGACACATATTTGCAAAGATTCTCTGCTCCCAGTTGCAGGAATACAACATGCCAGTGGACTTGAACTTCCCTCTAGTGCAAGCTTCTCTAGAGGACCGCCCCAAGTGGAAACTATCAGCATCTCACATCCGGTTTTCTGTAACAGCCTTTGAACTAGCCTTCCTCCTAATAAGGTCTCCTCCCTGGATCCTACTCCATATGCCACAAAACAATTTATCTTTTTAAAAAACACAGCATCGATCGCATCGGTCCACTGCTTAACAACCCTCAGTGACCATCCTTTGTTGGCAGTAGTAAGGTTAAAGCTCCTGGTGTGGCTCTCAGTGGCCTCTACAGTGTTGTCAGGAACTTTCTGCTTCAGCAGATTAAGTCTGGCTCAAGGGTGAAGTTGGGGAACACTCACTGTACTCCTTAAAGAGTCCTGCCTACAATGCGTTTCTCCCATAATCACCTCTCCCTAGTGCTTGCCATTATGACTCCTCCCAATCCCAGAGACTATCTCAGACCATTCCTGCCTCATGAAGAATTTCCTGGTCATTCCAGCCCACGGTGTCTTCTCCTTTCCTGTGAAAAGCCCTGCCACTAATTATTACCTCTGATAAGTAACCTAATATGTTTTAAATATTTCAATTGCACCACCTAACTTTACAATGCACTTTCATAAGCATTAGCTCATTTGCTCCATACAATGTTGTGAGCAAGTGAAGGAACACAGGATTAATCTCATTTTATGGTTTAAAACCCTAAGGTTCAGAGAGATGAGGTGACTTAAACCAGTGTGTTCAGCCAAGGGTAGAGCCCAGGCTCATCCGAAGTCTCTATATCAAACTACCCAACTGTGAGTTTATATATTATCACCCCAGAAAGATTATACATGTTTTGAAATGTACTTGCACTTTTTTGAGGGATACTTCAAGTGCTGGACAAGGCATTTAGGGGACTCTGCAAAGCTAAGTTCTTCTATTTCCATATTGTCCCCATTCTGCTCAAGGACTGATAAAAACATACTACTTTGGCTCTATGAGACTTCTGTGGCAAAAGCTAAAGAAACACGTCACTTCGTCTTCAAAATATTTAGCTTTAGAGCGTAGGGAGAAGGGAAGAGCCCTTCTAAGGCCAAGCAGCCTTAATTTTGCCTCTGTAAATTGAAAAAAAACAAAAGTTTCAAAGGAAGCCAGCAGAGGTAGTGGCAATGAGCTTCAAAAACCTCAATGTAATCACGATAAAATAAATTTCATATTGATCACATTTCAGAGATCATTTCTCAAATAATTCAACTTTCAGGCAAAATGGAGAACTTTTCGATTTTGAAACCCAGTTTTATAAAATTTAAGATATATCAATAAAAAACTTACTTTTATTTATGCCAAGGCTAGACAATACTAAATCTTCCTGGAAGCAAGTCAGAGAATTAATGTGATGAGAAGGGAGAAGGATCTAGGCATATGTTTAGACACCCAACCCTGAAGGTAAATACTGCCTTCTTCCCTAACATCCTGGACTCCTGGGTATTAGACACCTGAGCAGTGAAGGTTGAACATCACGATAAACAGGCCTAAGAAAGGAAGAGGGAGATGGAAAAGCAAAAATAAATCTAAACATTAGAAATAAGATATTCAAACAGGTTTTATTCACCCAGTGATAAATGCATCAGCTATCTATTTCCTGTCTGATCCCTCATTCCACCTGCCTGCGCCTGGGCTCCAGGGAGTACAGGCAGGAAATCGGATTTGTTCTACTTATCTGATCCTCACCAACTGAAACCAATTTGAGATAGGAATCGTATCTTGCTTTGGTTTATATGCTTTTTATGGAGTTTTGCACATCATAGATAACTGTAAATTTCCAGAATGAATGCTTGAGCTTAGGGATTCCTGAACATGCAGAGTAGTTTAAGAGCAGCTGGGTTCTGAGCTTATCTAGAGAACCTTGCCAGCATAACTCTACTCAAGACCCTAATCTTAGTAAGAGTTAAACCAAAGTCAATTTTAATTGGTGACAAAATCTATTCAAAGTGAATATTTATCATCTGAAGAAGAAGAATCATTCTTGCGTTCACTGATTTGGTTATAGTAATTGTTATTATATCAAAGACACTATCCCTCAGAGCCTACGTAAGAAAATATCACAGCTGTCTGTCTGCAATAACAAAGTCCTGATGCCTTAAACGTATGTAAGCAGGGAACACTGTTTTGACTTCTTACTATAACACAATCATACTCTGCATAAAGCAAACCCAATCTAGAGAAATAGAGAAATAACGAGCTATGGAAATGACCCTTTTCAATCTGCTGGGTTTGTTTCAGTAGCACAAATAATTACAAAGGAAACTAAACAAACCAACCAACAGACACAGAGCCCTTAATTGACATTCCCGAATTCTCTAATAAAGCAACATAGCAGGAGGCAGCTAAATACCATATACATGCCTCTGGAATGAAGAGAACCTGGCTAAGAATATTAAACATCTAAACCTGGCTTTCTAAAATACTGGGGCGCCTGGGTGGCTCAGTCGATTAAGCGTCCAACCCAAAAAGATGACGCAGGTGTTGGAATGACCAGACATGTACTTTAAAATAATTATGGTAGGGGTGCCTGGGTGGCTCAGCTGGTTAAGTGGTTCAACTCTTGATTTCGCTCAGGTCGTGATCCCAGAATATTGGGATTAAGCCCCACATTGGGCTCCCTGATGCATGCACAGGCTGCTTCTCTCTCTCTGCTGCTTGTGCTCCCTCATGCGCTCTCTCTCCCTCTCAAATAAATAAAATCTAAAAAAAAAAAAAAAAAGATTCTGTCCCTCCCCTCATTCATGCTCGCTCTCTCTCCAAAAACAAATAAAATAAAATAATTATGGTAAAAATGCCAAAGGATTTAACAGAAAATGTAAACAATACACATGCAAAGATGTGGAAGTTTAGGAGAGATTAGAAATATGTATAAAAAAGGAAGTGATTCAAATGAGCAAAAGAGAAACTTGATGATAAAATAGGAAAAGACCTTCAGTGACCTTGAAGACAGGTCAACAGAATTATCTCAACTGGAATAAAAGAGGTAAAATGGTAATAATAAATAGAACAAACTTTTGAGATCTGAGGGACATAACAAATGGTCTAACATGTGTATAATCAAAAATTCCCGCAAGGAAGGTAAAGAATGGAGCAAAAAAATATATTTAAAGAGATAACGGCTGAGAACTTCCACATTTGAAGAAAGTTGTTAATGGACAGATTAAAGAAGGTCAGAGAATTCCAAGTGTGATAAATACAAGGGGGGCCCCATCTAGGCACATCACAGCCAAAGTTCTGGGGAAAAAAATTAAATAAAGATCAGATCTTAAAAAGCAGTCAAAGGAGAAAGACAGACACATTACCCTCATGCAGGAACAAAGATACAAATGATAACTGACTGACAGCCAAAAACAGTAGAAACAAGAAGACAATAAAACAACATTGTCCAAGTGTTGAAAGAATCAAAATAAGATCACCTAAAATATCTCACTTGCAAAAATATCCCTTAAAAATAAAGACAAAATAAATATATTTTCAGAGAGACAAAATCAAAGATTATTCATCTCCAGCTGACTTGCAGCTGAGAGATGTTGAAGGTCTTCATGTTATAGGGAAATAATATCACATGGAAACACAGATTCACAAAAAGAAACAAAGAATATCAGAAAGGGTAGATAACTAAGTAAATTTTTTTAAGTTTTGTTGGTAATTTTAATAACTTCACTTACTTAAAAATACTACAATTTCTGGGGTGCTTGTGTGACTCAGTCGGCTAAGCGTTCAACCCTTGATTTTGGCTCAGGATCGTGGTCTCAGGGTGGTGAGATCAAGCCCCTTGTGGGGCTCCATGCTGGGCGTGTAACTTGCTTAAGATTCTCTTTCTCCTTTTCCCTCCACCTCATCCTACCCCCAGCTCTCTCTATCTCTCTCTCTCTAACAAAAAAAAAAAAAGCTGTTTCTTTAAAGCAACAAAAACAATGTGCTGTGGCCTTATAGCATACTCAGATGCAATCAGAGCACGTTTTTTTCCTAAAGAGAAATAATATTATTTAAAAGCAGGCTAGGATAAATTAAGATGCTTATTTTAATCTCAAATGCTGCTCCTAAAAATAGCACAAAACAGCAGAGACTCTCTTGGAGACCTCAGAGCAGACAGAGACTTCTTGGCATGGTACAAAATATGCTAACCATAAAAGAAAGTTTGAGAAGTAGGACACAAGCAAAATGTAAAATTTCTACTCATCAAACAACAATAGTAAGAAAAGCAATAAGCCATCCAAAGTCTAGACAGAAGTATTCCAGAAAGAAGTAGTTGGAAAAGAATTATTTCCAGAATATATAAAGAACTCTCATAAATCAACAATGAAAAGATAACACAATAATAATAAAGTACATAAATAGGGTGATGAATAAGAACACACAGTACGCTCAGTGTTATTAATCATCAGGGAGAGTCTAATTAATTCACACGCAGATGCTATTTACCCCCACTAGAAGGCCTAAAAACAAACCATGTGACAACCTCAAATATTGGCAAATACATGGAGCAACTGGACCTTCCACACACTGCTGATAGACGGCAAGTTGGTACCAACACTTTGGGGAACAGCTATGGCCCAACAAGTCCACAAATAGTTATTTACCGAAGGGAAGTGAAAACGCAGACCAACAAATGACCCATACGAAAATGTTTGTTGTGGGCTTATTCATATTCACCATAAACTGGAAACAACCCAAATGTCCATCAACAGGAGAATAGGTGACAATTAATGGTATGTAAGGAATATGACTGCAATAGAAAGGAATGAACCACTGACTGATACACACAACAGGATGGATCTCTAAAATCTGCAGTTGCTGACGGAAGCCAGACCCTTCCTCCCAAATGCTGTATGATTCCATTTATATGAACTTCAAGAACAGAAAAAACGAAGCTTGCTTGGAAAGTAGAAAGGCAGTTTCCTCCAGGGAGAGAGGTTTGCCTGGAGAGGGTCACAAGGGGACTTCCTGGGGTTAAGTAAATGTTCTCGATTTTGCTTGGGTGGTGATCACATGGGTATATAAAATTTTCAGGCTCATTGAAATGAACATACAGGGACTGTACATTGTTTTGCAAATAAGTTATACTTCGATAAAAAAGAACCAAAAGAAATAAAATAACCCACACGTGGAGAAATGTGCATCTGAATAATTACAGAGCTAGAAGAATTGTCACCTATTGGAAACACCCAGGTAACCAGCACCAATATGGAAAAACAGGGCATTACCCACATGCCAGGCCACTCCTGTACCTGCCGCCTGTCTCCACCACTCTCGGTAACCACTATCCTGACAGTGACCACACAGAATAGTTTTCTCTGCCTTTGTACTCTATGCAAACAGAATCATTTAGCATACACTCTCGTAGCCGGTTTCTTTTATATGATCTTACCTTTGTAAGATTTATTCCTATAATTATGTGTAGCTGTGGGGATCTTTATTCTGAGAGCTGTATTCTATTTTGTATAATCATCTCATGTGTATATATTTAGCCTCTCAGCATGTTAATGGCCAGCTAGCCTTTGTCGCTTCCTGGTCTCCGGCGGTTGTCGGAAGGGTTGGGAGTACGCTGTAATCACAGCAGACAGACCAGAGCTGTTCTGTAACAATTAAAAAATATGAGTAAATTTCTGTAACACCTACAGAAAGCTGGACGAATTAATTTTCTCTGTACCCATTTTATTTTACTGTGGATCACTTTTTTTATTGAGGTATAATTTTTTTCTACAATGAAATGCATAGATCAGTCCAGGGTGTCTGGAGAGTTATATATATGTATATAATATATCCAAGGAACAAAACAATATATAAAACATTTCCTTCACCTCAGAAGGCCCCCGGGGCCTCCTTCCAGTCAAACCCCTCCTCTTAGAGACAACCATTTTTCTGATAGTTGGGCCATCCTAGACTCCTAAAAAATTCTATTTTCTCATAATATAACATGGATGTTAGATGTCACTGAATAGACACATTCATTTCTGGAAGAGAAAGTAAATAGGTGATTAAAAGCTGCAGTTGCCTGAATCACAGTCATAAATCAGCTCATTGATGCCAAGCAAATCAGACACCAACTTCCACGCTGCAGAAACAGGAAGCCATCGAGCTACTGCTTCCGGTGAAAGCCTCTGAGCCACAGCTGCAGCAGAGAGCTGAAGAGACCGTTGCAATTTTTGAACGGCTCCTTTTTTGCTGTAAGAAAAGAAGAATGCATGATCTGGTGAATTTGACCTCATTTCGACTGGCAGGTGCAATATTCGAAAGCAAGATGTTTCTAACACACTTCCTATTGACTGCTGTTAGGCACGTGCTGCTGGACAAATGTTGTCAATCAGGAAACTAGCTGTGGTAGCATGACACAGACAAGGAACTTCATCCAGTGGAAATTTCCGCAGAAACCAATGCCTTGGAGTGTAGGAAGAAAAGTCATGACAACTGAGAGTGAATAGTTTTAGCTTCTTGTCTGGGAGAAAAAATCTCTGAGTATATTTTACTGTAGATTTTGTCTGGAGACAAATAAAAAAAAAAGCACACACGGTAAAAAAGATGGATGACTATTTGTCCTCAGAAGTCACCACAATCCTAACATATGTATTTCCTTTGAAACTTACCAGTCCATCATAGATGCACTGGCTGAATTTGGCAGATGGGTGAATATTGATGTCCTACAATTCAATGTACCTTGTAGTACATGTCCAGATATAATGGTTGTGAATTAAATTACCAAAAGACTAAATAAACAAGGTAGACTCTCCCCCCACATAAACAAGCCACGGCACGACGCAAGCCCGCGGGGAGCAAACTGCATTTCCTGTTGTGGCACAGAAACTTCCTACAGCTCAGTAATGGTGTGTGGGCCCTGTGAGGTACAGGGCAGGCATTTAGACCCGAATTTGAGACAGAGCAGAGCACATTTCACTCAGAGGACACGCTTCCAACATGCTGCTCCCCAGCCTGCTGAGCGCAGTCATAGCCTCCATCTGCCTTGGTGAGGCCAGTGAGGATGGCCACGGACACACACTCCAGCTCCTCTGAGTCCTGAGTCCGGGGCTAGAGGCAGGTGCGGCTCTTCCTGTCTGGTGGCATTTAGGAGAGGGAATACTGGGCCGGGGAATCAGAACTCTCTGTCCTACATGAGTTCCTTAAAACCCTAGGCATACTACCAGGAGAATCAGCCTGATTCTCTCTTTCTTTTTGCAGGATCCAGCATGACGCAGAAGGTGACTCAAGCCCAGCCTGCCATTTCTATGCTGGAGAATGAGGCTGTGACCTTGGATTGTGTATATGAAGCTAGTGGTTCTAGTTATTATTTATTCTGGTACAAACAACCACCAAGCGGGGAAATGATCTTCCTCATTCGTCAGGACTCGTACAGCGAGCAGAATGCAACAGAGGGTCGGTCTTCTTTGAATTTCCAGAAATCAGACCGTTCCATCAGCCTCACCATCACAGCATTACAAGCTGCGCACTCAGCAGTGTATTTCTGTGCGCTGAGAGACACCACAGTGATGCGGCACCTGTGGGAGCCCCAGAAAACCTCAGATCTCTGCAGGAAGCACCCCCAGCCCTGAACACCTGGGAGGGTGGCAGAGAGGAAGGAAGAAGCAGGGCTGCACCTGGCGGGGGTTCTAAGGTGGACACTTCACTCGAAGGAAAATGCGATTTCTCTGGCTCAGAGAACATATCAAACCCTGTCATTCAACAAAAGCATTTTTATCTTCGTTTCTTTACTTTGCGGTAGATCATTTAGCAAAGGATTTAAAAAAAAAAGTTGTTGGTGATGATTACATTAAAATGGAAGACCCAAAATCTAAATGGCTTCCCTGTTTCGACCTGTAGTGCCGAAGGGGGTCTTCCGGTGTCCGAATCTGTCCTGGTGTTGTAAAAGCGACTCTGGGAAGCTTCGTTTGAAGGATTTAGCGTCTTCCACAGCCCGAAGCTGAGTCTGCTGCTCTGTCATGGATGCACTTCTGCTCTGCAGAGCGCCCCCCTCCTTATGTCCTCTTCTGGTCACTGCTGCTCTTCCAGGGAAACCACAATCCCGTAGATAGGTCCGTTTTGCCTGGTTTTGAACTTTGTATTTTTTCTATCCTATCTGGATCCTTCTTTTTATTTTATTTTATTTTATTTTATTTATTTTTTTTAATGATTTTTTTATTATATTATGTTAGTCACCATACAGTACATCCCCGGTTTCTGATGTAAAGTTCCATGATTCATTAGTTGCGTATAACACCCAGTGCACCATGCAATACGTGCCCTCCTTACTACCCATCACCGGCCTATCCCATTCCCCCACCCCCCTCCCCTCTGAGGCCCTCAGTTTGTTTCTCAGAGTCCATAGTCTCTCATGCTTCATTCCCCCTTCTGATTACCCCCCTTTCTTTATCCCTTTCTTCCTTCTCTTAATATTCTATTTCTGAGATTCAGCTGTGTTGCATATGGTTTAGTTCCTTTCACGGCTGTATTGTGAGCATACTACAGGTTAGCCACCTACTGAAATGGTTATTTGGATTCTTCTAGTCCTTGGCTGTTATCCACAGTGTCGTATGAATAGCCTTATAGTGTTCTTTGGTGAACATAATTACATTCTGCTTTGGGGCATATATGTTGGAATTTCTGGATTAAAGGGTCTAGATAGATCTGGCTTTAATTCCTCCAGTAGTGAAGCCATCAGAAAGAGTGTGAATGATTTCTATGTTGTAGATCAATAGAAATTTTCAGTACTCATCATAGCGGACCTCTCAGAAACTTTTGACACATGAGCTGTGACCACTTACTCTTATGACCACTTACTCTTAAGACTCTCTCCTCCTTTTCTCTGATGAACCACTTTGACTCCTGTGCACACTCTCATCTCCCTTCCAATCACTAGCTGTTGGAAGTCCTCAAGGGTTAGCCCTGGACACCTCCTCTCCTTATGTTATTCTCTCTCTCTAATATGACATTTTATTCACGCCTCTAAGACTCCCATATGTATACCTCTGTACCAGGCTCACCATTTACTTTCTCTTACTTTACACTCAATTAAAAAAAGGATATCACCAGCTGCCAGGTACATACACAGGTAAAAATGACAGAACAGTCAGCATCCTGGACATAAACATAGTAAAGTGAGAGAAGTTGTCGTCGCAACCTTGTGTGACCCTCTAAATCCTCCAAACTCCATGACATGCAGTTCAGGCTCTCTGAGCAAACTCTTGATTCTCCCCTCATGTGGCTGGAGGAAGATTGGAAATAGCGCAATACCACAGATTCAGTCCATTCTCTCCAACTCTTTAGAGAATTCTTAGTTTTTTTTTCATATATCCCATATATCTGGATAATAGACTAAGAACAATTTAACAGTTGGGTTTTATATATGCTTGGCATGTGTCCCTAAGCCTGTGTTGTGGTCTCTCTATACATGTTTTCATGTACTGAGAGCTCTCTCCAAAGACCAAGAAACATTATAATTAATATAGATGTATTTATGTCTATATCTATATTTATGTATAGATTTTAAAAAATTCCTGTAACTGTGAGCTCCATAGGGTAAGGAAACCTGTATGTATTACATGTGACACAGTACTTGGCACATAGTGGTTGCATATTAACTATTTGCCGGTTGAAGAAGAATAAATTGATCACATCAACAGATACTGAGCTTCTATCCTTTGGAGGCCTTTAGATAAGTGTTGATTAATTATTTCCTGTCTTTGCCCATTTCTATGACCATGAGAACACTCCTTCTGTTTGCCATAAATTCCCTTTCTGTACCTACAGATTTTTCTCATCTGACACTATTTCCAGGTTTGCAACTTAGATGGTCTCTATCTTGCTGGCATAGATGGAGGCATCTTTATCCCATGAGTGATGGGGAGAAAGGTGTATGTCTGATTCCGTTTCTTGTGGACTGGATGTCTCTCAGATATGTATGCTGATTCCTCTTGGTTTAGGCTAGTGATGACATCCCTCTGTTTTATCTCTTCTCTGGTTTGATCTCCAGGGTTTTTATCTTAGGATTTGAACCTCAAATATTTATTATGGCTGGAGATATGAGTCCTATAAAACTATGGGTGGTGATGGCAGGGGGGTGGTGAAGGAAATCACAGCTAACTCAGTTTTCTTTGTGTCCCCATATTTTTCAATTTCATCCTAATTTCTGGAACACAAACGAAATGACCTTTATACAATAGGTGTTCTCCATACACTAGATACTGCCCTTGTGTATAATTGGATTGGGTCAAACTATCTATTGTCATTTGTCTTTACCATTGCCATGGCGTGCTCTCCTTCATTGTACATTTTTCTTTCAAGTCTAGTGGCCTAGTTGATTCACTTAGCTTTAGGGTAGACATTCCTATCATTGGAAGTCCTAATGTAAGACTTAAGGAAAATGAGCCTGTTTTTCTAATTTCCTGATTCTGATTCCAAGGGCTGAATTATTTCAATCAAGAATACTTTAAAGCTCCTGGATTCTTAGCCCTTAATAAAACTTTTAAGAAACTATTATCCTCAATTGTAATATTGGTCTTTTCAAAATCCTCTCATGAGAGAACAAAATCATCCCTGTCCCTGGGGTGGTAGGAAGAAGCATCACTACATCCTGGAGGAATGGAGCTATCTGACCTTGGAAATGTGTCAGTGGGAAAAGGCAGATAAAAGCATGTGGTTTTAGGGAAAAGTAATAACAAGAAGAGGGGTTTTTCATTCTTGGGACAATCTGTAGAGAACATTCTTTTCTTCAAGAAACACATGCTCAATTATCAGGAAAGAAGTTATATACAAGGAAGGAGAATCTTGCTTTTAGTTCAGCTTAAAGTTCAGATTTAAAGATGACAGATGGGTATTTTTCTCAGAGATTTTTAAAATTTAAAAGAATGTGAATGTTAGGAAATATTACAGTTATCCTTTGTCATAACATAGATGTAACCACTTGGCAAATTCATACTAGAAAACATTTCAAAGGCTGATGAGTTGAGAAGGGTTTGGTTTGGAAATCATATTTTTAAATTTACCTTTTAGTTGGGGAAATCATGGTAAGTATAAAAAAGGAAATTTGCAGACTCACTCCTCTGTGAGAAGTCTTCAACTTACATTTTGGTTATGCTGCTTTGACCTAGTTACATGATCACAGCAAACAGGTAAGGACACATTCCTCTTTTTAAAAGAATCTTTAAAAAATTATGAAAAGTTAGCTCTAAATGGATCATGGACTTAAATGCAAAATGTAAAACTATGAAACTTTTAGAAGGAAACATAGGAGAAAGTCTCGGGACCTGGAGCTAGATTTGACATAATGTTCTTAGATTTGACACTAAAGTATCACACACACAGATACACACAGACACACAGACACACAGACACACACACACACACACACACACACACACACACACACACACATATACTGGACTACATCAAATAAAAACTTATCCTCTGCAAAAGACCATGTAAAGAAGATGAAGAGATAAGCTACAGACTAGGGGTAAACATTTACACACCACGTATCTGGCACAGGGCTTGTATCTAGAATATATAAAGAATCCTTACATCTCAACAGTAAAAGAAAACAAAAACAAAACCACAATTAGAAAATGGACTAAAGAGTTGAATCTATTATTTCACCAAAGAGGATACGCAGATTGCAAATAAGCACATGAAAAGATGTTCAACATGATTAGTCATCAGACAAATGCAAATTACAACCACAATGAAATATCACTGCACATCTAACACAATGGCTAAAATAAAAAATAGTAATAACCCCAAATACTGGCAAACATGTGGGGAAACTGGATCATTTATAAATTGCTAGCAGGATGTAAAATGGTAAGGCACTCTGGAAAATAGTTTGGTGGTTTCTTAGAAACTGAATATGCCTTACCATGTGATCCAGTGATTACACACTTGGGCGCTTACCCGAGAGAAATGAAAGCTTATCTTCACAAAAAACCCCGTACATGAATATTCACAGCAGCTTTATTCATAACAACCAAAATTTGGAAACAACCCAAATGTCCTTCAAGGGGTGACTGATTAAGCAAACTGTGGCATAGCCATACCATGGAATACTACTCAGAAATAAAAAGGAACCATCAGGTTGGATATACACAATAACTTGAACAGATCTCACACTTGTATTACTTATGTGGAGTGAAAAAAAAAAAACCCAACAATCTGAAAAGGTTATGACTATGCAAGTCTATTTATACAGCATTATCGAAATAAAATGGTAGGGATGAAGAGCAGATTAGTGATTGTCAGAGCTTAATGACATCATGCTACAAAGCGGGTAGCATGAGGAAGCCTTGGGGTAGGAAATCATTGTGCATCTGGATTGTGGCAAAGGATCTGTACATATAAGACATGAATTCATGTATCTGTACATATATAAAATTGCACAGAACTACACACACACACACACACTCTCAAATGAGTGCATGCAACACTGTGCAAATCTAAATAAGCTCTGTGGACTGTACCAGGGTTAATTTCCTGGTTTAGATATCACTGGAGCAGACTGCGTGAAGAGTACATGTGACCTCCCTGTATGTGTTTTGAAGCTTCCATGAATCTATAATCATTTAAATTTTAAAATATTTGTTAAAGATTGTATTTATTTATTTATTTTAGAGAGCGCAGTCACACATAAGTGGGGGGAGGGGCAGAGGAAGAGGGAGAGAGAGAATCTCAAGCAGACTCCCAGCTGAGGACAGAGCTCAAGACAAGGCTCAATCCCATGGCCCTGAGATCATGGCCTGAGCCAAAACCAAGAATTGGACAGTTAACCCACTGAGCCACCCAGGTGCCCCCAAACATTTAAAATATTTTAAAAATTTTAACAAAATTCCCATGGAACTCACAACTGTGAATCATCTCCTTTGGCTCTGTTACGCATCACATATTCAGCTCCCCGGTTCTCGTAGCTACAATCCCGCACACGGCTCCGGCACTAATCTAGCAGTTATCTTTTCACTTTCTTTCTGAGGCACACACAATCAGTGACAGAGAAAAACTGCCTTTTACATATGATTTTTAAGAGCCAGAGTCTGCTAAGCGTGGCTAAAATAAATCATATCAGTAGATGATAAATTGTATACAAGTTAGTGCGATGATTTTTAGATCACTAAGAAATTATCCAACTCTCAAAGAAAAAGACAAAAAACCCACAATGAACATTGTACTGTTAGTACTACAAACTCTACGTAGCTCATATTTTCTGGTTACTGAGTGAGAGGATGGATGGAGTGACATCAGAGCAGTGCATCTGAGAGTGGATTTTTTTTTTCCTGGGGTGCAAAGCATGCTATTTGGACAACTCTGAAGAGAACTCATACAAATGGTGGTTAACTCAACAAGATAAGGCATCTTCAATGACAAAATCCAATGGAGTGTCATAGAATCAAACAATTAGGCAATGCTAGTTTTGCCGTGGATATCCTAGCCTCTGTTACTAATTTCAATATTAGTATTGAAATATTGTTAGTTACCCTCTAAATTCAATAGCTCTTATTTTTTGTAGTAATGCGATACTGTCTAGAACATTACTTTGAAATTTTTACGAATTCATTTAAAACCAGACATGCTGCTTCTAAAACTCCGTGAAGATGAAATACGCAGAAAATCAGATTCAAGTTTGAAATAGAAGAATAATGGGGATGGGTTGGACCCAAAACTCTATCATACATCAAATAATATAATAAAGCTGGAATAATTAAAAATGGTTAGTATTAGCAAATGTAGAACTAGAGAGACTATGGAAGAGAAAACAGAAGGCAAAAATAGAAAGAAATTACAAATAAGAAATTAGTATACCACAACAGTAATGCTTATCAGGAAGAAAGCAATGGAACATCAGATAATGTTGGGCAGTTGTCCAGCTGCCTGAAAAAATTGGCCCCTAAACTTACTCCTTAGGTCAAAGTAATTCCACGTGGTAGACTGAAAATACTAAATTTTAAACACAATAGGAAATTTCAGGACTTTTTAAAAGCATTCTTTATGTGAATCAAGACTTTCTTTCTTTTTTTTTTAAAGATTTTATTTATTTGACAGAGATAGAGACAGCCAGCGAGAGAGGGAACACAAGCAGGGGGAGTGGGAGAGGAAGAAGCAGGCTCATAGCGGAGGAGCCTGATGTGGGGCTCGATCCCAGAACACTGGGATCACGCCCTGAGCCGAAGGCAAACGCTTAACCGCTGTGCCACCCAGGCGCCCCTCTTTTTTTTTTTTAAGATTTTATTTATTTATTTGACAGAGAGAGAGAGACAGCCAGCGAGAGAAGGAACACAGGCAGGGGGAGTGGGAGAGGACGAAGCAGGCTCCCAACAGAGGAGCCGATGTGGGGCTCGATCCCAGAATGCCGGGATCACACCCTGAGCCGAAGGCAGACGCTTAACGACTGAGCCACCCAGGCACCTCTGAATCAAGACTTTCTAAGCATGCCTCAAATTTCAAATTTCAGGCAAAATAAACAATAAATAAACAATAAATAAGAGTACATCAAAGCAAACATTTCTACGTGGCAAAAACCTCATCAAAATCAAATGCCAAACTGGAATAAAAATATTCAAAAACAGGGAAAATGTAACTTTACTATATAAAGAGCTTTTGAAAATGAATAAGTAGATTAAGTCTCTAAAAGAAAATTGCACCAATAATAGCTAATATTAATCAAGTATATTTGCTATGTCCTAGCCATTATTCTAACTTATAACCATATAAATATATATGGAATCTATGTCAATACATATTTCAAATGATACAGCAATTCTAAAAGGAATGTACTACTCTTTCTCCACACTCAGAAAAGCAGGGAAAAGCAGGCTCCCAGCTGAGCAGGGAGCCCAAAACAGGGCTGGATCCCAGGACGCTGGGATCATGACTTGAGCTGAAGGCAGATGCCCAACCTATGGAGCCACCCAGGAGCCTCGGGACCACTTACTTTTACTGTATGTCATTTACTTACGTAAAATGTTTGTGATTTGCATGGATAATAGTTACCCTCCCCCAACACACACGCGGTGACTTTCTGATTCTTTGAGGTCTAGAAATGGAGAGGTCTTTTCTCCCTCTGTGGTGCTCTTCTCTCCCTCCTATAACTCTCAAGTTTGTGACCCTGAGTTTTGGTCACACCTGATCCCCGTAGCCAGGCATAAAATTATTTGAAGAAGTGGATTTCTTCTAGTCCCTATTTCCAATCAATGAGGTTTCCAGATGTAGCCACGCCCTGTTTGATTTCCCTCTTTTTGAACTCTAGTCCTTTCAAGGTGTCACCTGATGAGATTCTTGCGTATTATACAGAGAAACACAATCCATTACACCTACACTTGGGTCCAACTCCTTTATAGCCTCTGGTAGTAGTTTAAAGGCCATTCAAGGAACAATGAAACAATTAAATGTGTAAATAAGAGCAGGCTTTTCTGACTATGACTTTGAACCTCATAGATACTAAACTCACCAAAAGCAAAATGTCCTTCCCTCAATCTTTTATTTGGAGGCTACATGAAGTGGGTGCTGTGAGACTGTGCTGTTGACCAGGAGGTGGCAGTGATGCCATTCCTCTTCTTCCTTGAATTCTATAAACATCAAAAGCATGAAAATTACTTTTGATTGGCTGAGCCCCTAACAGAAAGGCTCTCTCCTGCATCAGAGAACAAGAGCCAAGACCCAGGGACAGAGCCTCAGAGAAGATTTGGAATCGTCACAAATTGTACCAAGACTCAGACGTCAGGATGGAGAACATGCTGGAATGTGCATTCATAGTTCTGTGGCTCCAGCTTGGCTGTAAGTTGGAGGTTAAGAGAGAAGAACCACCAAATAAAGGACGCATTTATCCAAAGCTGGGGAGAAGAGATAGGGGTTCCGTGTCAGCTCACCCTGGGGTGTCCTTGTCGGAATTTTTCAAAACTGCTGTAAAATTTCCGATTTTGTCTTCCTCAACAGGGTTGAGTGGAGAAGACCGCGTGGAGCAGAGTCCTCAGACCCTGAGACTTCAGGAGGGAGACCATGTCAGCCTTAACTGCAATTACACGGTCAGCTCCTTTAACGGGCTACAGTGGTATAGGCAGGATCCTGGGCAAGGCCCGGAATTGCTCTTCCTCCTGTATTCAGTTGGTGCTGAGAAGCAGAAAGACAGACTAACAGCCACACTATTAAAGAAGGGAAGTTATCTGCACATCGAAGCCTCTAAACCTCAAGACTCAGCCACTTACTTCTGTGCTGTGGAGACACAGTGCTCCCAGACGGCCCCAGCCTGTCCCCGAACCCTGCAGCTGCACGTTGGAGTAAGGGCACCTCTGCTGTTTCTCCGCCTCGAAGAAGTACTTACTCAGCATTCAGAGCCTCTTTCCAAATGGCCTTATGGAGAATAAAATCTTGTGACACAGCTAGATGGCACAGATTTCTGCTCATTCTGTCCTGGTCTCCTGGACAGTCCCCTTTTTGTGTTCCTGCATCAGTCTGCTCTTCCTAACAGCCCAGAGCTTCCATCCCATGGATACAGAAGGCATAGCTGTGCTATAGACAGCCTTGGGTTCTTGTTTGGGGTCACTTGAAAAGAGACTGCCCAGGAATACACACTCTTCCCAGAAAATTTTTTTAAAAGTGTTTTCCATTCTCTTATAGTAATCTGGTCTAATCTCTAATAAGTGAATCTTTCCCATTTTAATACAGTCTTCTTGAAGCCCACATCTCCACCAGCCATATTTCTACATTCCCTTCTCCTTAAGCACCAAATTAATGAAAAGAATTATCTGTACGCACTGTGTCCATTTCCTCAACGCCCATTCTTCACCTCCACCGGAGTCTGGCCTCTGTTAGCGTCACTCCAACAGAATCTTTTGCCTTCACTCCCCTGGCTGTGGTGTTGATAAAACCAATGGATGGTTACTTTATCCAGTCCTCATCTTTTTTTTTTTAAGATTTTATTTATTTGACAGAGAGAGAGACACAGGGAAAGAGGGAACACAAGCAGAGGGAAAGGGAGAAGCAGGCTTCCTGCTGAGCAGAGAGCCCAACGCAGGGCTCGATCCCAGGACCCTGGGATCATGACCTGAGCTGAAGGCAGACGCTTAATGACTGAGCCACTCAGGCGCCCCTATCCAGTCCTCATCTTGTCTGAAATTCTCAGCGGTCTCTCTTCCTTTCTTTTTAAAAATAAGTGTTCTTTTTTTTTTACCAAGATCATACTTCATATATTTACAAAATCAAATAGCACCGTTTTTGGGCCCCACTCCTCCACATACTCCAGTCCTGGAATGGATTTATTGGGTCATAGAGTAGGCATATATTTAGCTTTAGTGGCTGTTGGTAAACATTTTTCTAAAGGATTGAACCAACTCAAAATCTTATGAGCAATGTATGAAAGTTCCAGTTACTCCATATTCTCACCAAAAAGTGGTATGAGTTTTTGTTTTGTTTTTAATTTAAGCCATTCTGGTAATGTATAGTGGTATCCCATAAAATTATGGTTTTAATTTGTTTTTCCTGAGGAATAATGATGCTGAACACCTTTTCATATGCTCATTAGCCATCTGGAAATTCTCTTGTGTCCAGTATCTATTCAAGTCCTTTTGCCCATTATATGTTTATTACCCACATGCATGCATTCTTTATATATTCTGGCTATGGGCTCCTGTTAAAATTTTGTACTGTGAATTATCTCCTAATCCATTGCTTGGCTGTTCAATTTCATAATGATGTCCTTCGATGTAGAGAAGTTCCTAGTTTTAATAAAGTCCAGCTAATCATTTTTTCCTGTATTGATTAATATTTTTTGTGTGTGCCCTGTTGAAAAATCTTTGCCTGCTTCAAGGCATGGACGTTTTTGTTTTTGTTTTTGTTTTCATTTAGGACCCTATTCGACCTCATGCCAATATTTGTGATAATATGCAATAGGTGTCAAGGTTCCAATTGCTTCATAACCATTAAGTGAAAAGATCATCCTTTCTTTCCTAGAATTGCAGAAGCATTTTTGTCACATATCAAGTGACCATACATATGTAGGTCTATTCCTGCACTACCATCATTCCACCTGTATGATAATGTGTTTATTAATGTAGTTTTATAGTAAGATTTGAAACTCATTGTGTTTTTCCTTCATCTTTGTTCTTCTCCATATTATTTTATCTACCGTAGGTCCTTTGCAATTCCACACAAACTTTAGAACCGATTCCTAAATTCTAAATCCTTTTCAATGTCCACAAAATTTCTGTTGCAATTTTGATTGATTTTTCATTACATCTATGAGATTGTTTTGGGGAGAATCGATATCTTAGCCATTTTGAGTTTCATGTCATAAATATAGACGGTCAATTTATTTAGGTCACCTTCCATTTCTCTAAGCACTTGTTGTAATTTTTACTTTCGTGATCTTGCACTCCCTATGTCGATTTACATCCATGCATAGAGATCCCGTGCAATTTTTTAGATGTTATTTTCCAATTGTTGCTGGTGTACAGACATAGCACTGGTTTTTATACATTGACCTTATAGTCACTGAACTTGACAAATGTCGTGGTTAATTCTAGTTGTTTGTGAATTTGTTTGGATTTTCTGTCTCCATAATCATGCTACCTGCAAATGAAGGAAGTTTTATTTCTTTACTTGCAGTCTTTATTATCTATTTTCCTTGCCTTATTTGCCAGCCTTTGTGGCAGGGCCAGCTTCCCGGAAACACTGAGATCTGCTTATTATTACAGGTTGGCAAAGATTGAAAAATGCAAAAGATACAAACAGAATGAGTGTCTGGAGACCTGCCTTTTAAGTTAGACCAATGACTAATCTCCTCCTCATAAATGGACTCTGAACAACAGAATCATCTGTCCCATCCCTTCCTTGTGGGGAGGGGGTGGGGGAAGGCCTAGAAATAAGGAAACGTAAATGGAAGCTTCCTGATTTGGGGAGAGAGACAGAAGTATTCTTTTATCCACATCACCTGGTTTTGTTCCGTTTTAGCCCGTTGGGTTTATAGCTTTACAGTTTACCCAACGTTCTCAGGTCAAGAGATCAGTAAATAATCTTGGGATTCTTGTTTTGACCCACCCTCATTTTGCCGTCCCCATTGTGACCATTATTGCCTTTATTATCATTTATTGACTCCTTAGCATATACCAAGTGCATTGCCCAGCACTCCACTCATTCATTTCAGAATCCAAAAAACAGTGAAGTAATGTTAACACATCCTCAGATAAGGAAACTGAGGCTTAAGTGGGTTGAAAGATGAAGGAATAGCTGAGATAAAGGAAAATGGTGTGGGCACCGTGACAGGAGATCGAAAAATAAGAACTCGTGAGCGAACCAGCTGGACAATACTTCTCAAATCTTCTGGACGTTTAGGAATCACATGAAGACGTTATTTCAAAAGCGCAGATCCCATTCTGATCAATAGGTCCTGAGTCAATAGGTCTGGCATGAGGTCGGGGGCCACTTTTTAGTGAGTTACTGATGATTTGGGCTCAAGTGACTGGAAATCTTACTTTGAAAACCAGGGCCGTTGGGAGGCTGCTGCCTTTCAGGAGGATGGGTGACTCAGACCTGCCAGTGTTGGGGGTTAACGCAGATGGGAGGTGCTGAGGGACCCTCAAGCCCCACCGTGGCATGCCTGAATGCAACGCACACCTTATTTCTGGTTAAGCCATATCCTGTTTTAGTTAGTAGAAAACTTCCTTTTTAACGATAATAAGGTAGTATTTTTTTTTCAACAGCAAAAAGAAATTTATCCATGGTTTGAAAAGCAGCAGAGAGGAGTAAAAGATAGACAAGGTTTTGGGTTATAGAGTTAACCAGAAAAAAGGCCAGAACAACTTATTCCACTCTCCAACACGGATAAAAGTTTATTTGTTCTTTATTTGTTTTAAGATTTAATTATGTATTGGGGGGGCAGAGGGAGAGGGTGAGAGAGAATCTCCAGCAGACTCCGCACAGAGCACAGAGCCTAACTCCTGGCTTGATCTCACAACCTTGAGATCATGACCTGAGCTGAAATCAAGAGTCAGACGCTTAACTGACTGAGCCACCCAGCCACATTCTTCATTTTTAATTAAAAATTAAAATAAAAATTAAATTCTAAAATTAAAATCTTCCTATATGTTAAAGGCCATAAGTCAATTATCCCTTAATATTTTCTCCTCTCTTCCAAAATTTAAGTGTATTGTATTTAGCTTATTTTAATTAATCTTTTTACTCTCTCTGGATTCTTTACAACACCTTTTTTTTTAAGATTTTTTATTTATTTATTTGACAGAGAAAGAGACAGCCAGCGAGAGAGGGAACACAAGCAGGGGGAGTGGGAGAGGAAGAAGCAGGCTCCCAGCGGAGGAGCCCGATGTGGGACTCGATCCCAGAATGCCGGGATCACGCCCTGAGCTAAAGGCAGATGCCTAACGACTGCAGTACCCAGGCGCCCCAACATCTTAACTTCATATTGAAGAAAGCTGGTTACAACACTGGTACAGATCTGCTTGCTGCAGAATATAGCACCATAGTTCTCTACTCTCTGCCTTTAGAGTTCTCCTAATAATTTCCAGTGGAGACCACAAGATGACTCATAACCATTTATGACCATGTTTAATCTTCTGCCACATCCTCATAGCCAGGCTTTCCTTTTCCAATATTTATGGTGAATTTTGGTTACTATGAAGTCTCTTACTTAATCTTGTCCCCCAAACTTACCTAATATTAATGGAACATTCTTAATATTCCTAATATTGTTGGAATATATAACATATATTTATTTGTATATTTATAATCCATACCGTATTTATAGAGCTATATAGTTATATAATATATAATTATGGGATATATATTATAGAATATATAATTATGAGATATAGTTATATATTATGTAACATGTAGTTATGGGACTGTATGTGTACATATTTTCATGTTGTTTTTTTGAAGTATTAGAAACTTTTATTTAGAATCATCTAGGGATGCCTGGCTGGCACAGTTGGTTAAACCTCAGACTCTTGGTTTAGGCTCAAGTCGTGATCTCAGCATGGTGAAATAAAGCCCCACATGGGGCTCCATTCAGCGCAGAGTCTGCTTGAGATTCTCTCCCTCCCTCTTCCTCTGCCCCTCCCCCTACTTGCACTCTCTCTCTCTAAAATAAATAAAACCTAAAAAAATAAAGAATCACCCATAGAATTAAATATTCTCTTTCCAGTTAGATGAATAGGATTACTGGAAGGCATTTTCCATTGTCACAAATTTGGCAACCAGGGCCCAAAACTAGGGACCAAGAAGCCTTAAGCATCCACCATTTTCCATTAAGAAAGGCTCACAGCCAGACACTCCCTCTAGGATTTATGAAAAAGTGAGCAAACAGGCTCTATATCCCCCAACCTCCAATCTTCACCCCCTTAGCTGATGTGCGGAGTGGGAGGAGCCAAGAGAAGACAAAACTGTTCCCCTTTCCCCAAAAGCCACCTGAGAAGTCAATATCCTCCCTGCAAATGACTTTTAAAGGTAAAGTGACCTGAATAAAAGGGACAATTGTGTGGCATTCTGTCTTTGGATATCTGCTTCTGAAGCAGATTGTGATCTCTTTTTACACCTGCTTAAACAGAAGACGAGGAAATTGGAGAAAGATGGTGGAGTGGGGAGGGGTGGCAACTGGCTGCCTGGGTTTCTCCATTAGGCATGGTGAGGAAGAGCGAGGGTTCTCTGGGCAAGTGGCTCCTCTGAAGCCAGCAGGGCTTGAGCTGTCCCACCAGTGTTCCAGGCAGGAGAGAAGAGAGAGCCAGAAGCTGAGGAGAACATCCCGGAGTGGGAACCTCTGCGAAGGGACCAGCCGGGAGGGGAGAAGCCAGCCTTGAGGAGGTCCCTCCAGGTCCCCTGGTGCTCTCTCTTGGGGAAGCCCACCCCACAGAGACCATCTAGGAAAAAGGAGAAGGAGGTGAACAGAGCAGCCAAGCTGACCTCACTAGGGACCAAGAAGCCTTAAGCATCCACCAGCCACGGATCAAGACTCAAGTTCAGAGAGCCAAGGAGAGATGGCAATCAATGGAAGACATAAACAGGGCGGCACTGAGATTTGTTTAATAACTGAAAATGGCCCAGAGGTTTTGCCATTTTGTTTCCATGATGTCTTTAAGGGAATAAGGTCCAGCGTCCCTCCAAAGCACCATCAATACTTTAAGCCTCTTTGTTTGTTTTTGATACTCTTTCCTCCCCACTTTGCTCCACCTGGAAAATGTTGATTACGTCTTGGTAGGTAAACTTGCATTATATCATCGTATGGTCCCCTAAATCTGTAGGTGATGTCAGATCCTTTCATTTGCCTATAGGGCTGAAACTTTTGAAATAAAATGGCAGGAAAATCAGCTGTATTTTCTTTTTCCAGCTGTACATTCTACCCTCGAAGTGATGAGCCAACAATTACCCCACTGCCTGAAGGGAAAAAAGATCATGTGGTTTTTTTAACAATGAAAAACAAGCAAAAGCTCTTAATATTGCAAAAGTTGTCCTGTCCCACGTGGCGATCATTCTGAAACCACGAATGACCAAAATTGACATCCTTTCTTTAACACCATAAACATATCTCAGCAATTCTCCTCCATGTCTATAAAGCAGCTTTACTAAAGCAGGTTTGTGGACTCGCCCGGGGAGGGAAAGAAGGCCTTCGTGAGTCTAGTCACAAGAGGGGGATGGATGCTCTATTGTCAATAGCATCCCTGATCAGTTGGGGGAGGGGGTGTTTGGCTAGCATTCAATATTGAGGTTTTGCAGAACTGTGACAAATGATATATTTTGTTCTCTTCATTATAAGCAGAACAGTCTGTGCACAGCTTCCAACATTCGGTGATTCCTGGCCTTGTCCCAACCCATTATGAAAGGTTTTCTTTCCACTCAAAATAGGATGACAGAGGAAGACGGGAAGTGGCTATGCTATTTTCAAGCATAAATAAATAATCTATTTTTGTCAGTTTTTTGTAGTGATAGAGAAAAGTAGAATTTTGGGGGGAGGGTGGGAAGGAAATTATTTTACTCAATCTATTTCAGTTTTCTTAAATTTGGGAAGATAACAGGAACAAGTTTTCAAGGTCACTCTCTCCTTCTTTCCTACAAGAGCCTTTCCTCTCTCCCTCCTTTCTGTCCTCCTCTGTAGGTCAACTGTGCCTGACCATGAAACACACACGCAGAGAATGGGGAAGGCGGGTTTTGAGCAGGGTTTGTGGAATATAAAAGGGGGTGCAATTCCAGGTTTCTGGTTTTCTTTATACCAACACGTGAAGTCTCTAAATGCCCTCCTAGAGATGCATGACCCCTGGAGGTATTTTAGGAGACCAGAGAATCAGAGAACTTGGCTCTGACCTTCACCTCTCCAGTCACTTTGAGCAGTCGCTTTCTGCATCTGAGTCTCATTTGCTTGTTCTTGTCATTTAGATGGGCTTTCTCGGTCCTCTCATGTATCGTACTTGGTGGTTTCCTGAATGTAAAGAAAAATCCTCTGAGTTTCCCCAGACCATCAGGTTACTGAAAAGGTATATTCTTTCTCTTGGGTTGTGAAAACACAGTAAGAGAAGGATTCTGGGAGGATGCTGTCCTTAAGGTTCTTATTCTCCTCCTTCAGACTCACCCTCTTGGAGTTTAAAATTCATAAATGCTCTCAAGAGACCCCCTAGGTTGAAAGTGGATGCCTCTGTCACGTGTTTACCCTGGCTCCAGGGACATCACTAAACCAGGGAGGGGTGTCAGCCCAGAAGCTACCATCTCGCCGGCTGAGTAGAGGCCTGGAGTTCCCCAGCATGACAGCCGCCAAGCGAGGGGCAGTGACTCAGCTGGTGTGTCTGTTCTCTTACCTCTTACCTGATGGGTGAGAAACGATATAAAGGGACTTTTCAAGAAGTGCGAGCTGAGGAAAGTCAGCACTTTAGGGCTGAGTGACAAGAGGAGGGAGCAGTTCTAGGAATCTGAAGAAAGCAGCTGGATAGTAAAAACTCAGGTTTCTTTTCTGCTATAAGCATTTGTACTCTACGTTTTTCTCTATGCATGGATATGTTGCATCTACACGGTATTTAAAACTTTGTTGTCATTCAGGAGGAGAGAGAAGTATTTCTCTGGCAATGCTGGGGTGGGTCCTCAGATGGCAGTGTTTCCATTTCTACCTCCTACTATTTGCAAATCAGTATGTGGGGGGCGGCAGGAGTGCCTGCGCGCATGTGTGCTGCGTGTGAGCGTGGGACCTTTCTCTGATTGGCTGGGCTGACGCTGTTTCCGGTAGATGTTTGAACACATGCGGTAGCAAAGCAGATTCTTTATCTTGTGAGCCCTTGTCAGTATTTGAGACACAAGAACAAGTTCTCAGTGACTCTAAGTGGCAGAAAGAATGGACAAATCCCTGGGCTTGCTCATCCTTTGGTTGCAACTAGACTGTGAGTGAAAGGGATTTGGAAATGGGCAAAGAACAGACGGACCCCAGGGCATTTCTCCTCGGGGAAGAGAAAGAAAGATAGGGAGTTGTACCAGTGTGATGTTTTGTGTAGATTGAAAAGCAAAATCAAAAGTAATTTCCAAAGAGATAGCCACTAACCAGTCCGTCTGTCGTGTTCTCTTTCTGGACAGGGGTGAGCAGTCAACAGGAAGTGAAGCAGAGTCCTGAAGCTCTGAATGTCCGCGAGCGGGACAGCATGGTTGTCAACTGCAGTTACACGGATGGCACTCTTTATTCCCTTCAGTGGTTTAGGCAGGACCCTGGGCAAGGGCTCACATTCCTGCTGCTAATTCAGTCAAATCAGAGAGAACAAACAAATGGAAGAATTAAAGTCTCCTTGGATACATCGACAAGACAGATTGTTCTGTACATTGCAGCTTCTCAGCCCAACGACTCGGCCACCTACCTCTGTGCAGTGAGGCATAGTGCCCAACCGGCTCCTGTCACCAATACCTAAACTCTGCAGCTGGGACTCCAACCACGTGTCCTGTCTTGAAGCTGGGGAGCCTTTCTCCATCAAGGCGTTTTCTAAATTGACTCCCCAGATAGAAGCAATGAAATATGCAAAACCTCATCTGTATGTTGAATCTATACATATACACGCACACGTATATATGAATGTGTACACACGTATACACATATACATACATACACATATGTATCAGAAGTTAAATTTGGCCTTTAGTTTTTTATCAATTTAAATTTAAATAATAGCTTTACTGAGATTAATTCACATGCCATACAATTCACTCTTTTAAAATGAACCATTAAGTGGCATCTAGTACATTCACAGTGTTGTGTAACCAGCACCTCTGCCTAGTTTCCAAACCTCGTCATCACCCCAAAAGGAAACCACATACCCACTAAGTGGTTACTCACCCCCTCCCCTCCCGCAGCCCCTGGTAGCCGGCTTTCTGTCTCTGTGGGTTTCCTATTCTGTTCATTTCATATAAAGGGAATCACACTGCCTCCTCTCACTCAGCGTACTGTTTTGGAGGTCTGTCCAACTCAGGACCAGCTGGAGAAGGGCAGATATTCACCACCACCCGGTCACATAGGATGCCCCACTTCTAGCTATCCTGCTACATCTTCTCCATGTTTTCCTTGTTTTGCTAGAAGTTTGTCAGTTTCACTGATCTTTTTAAAGAACCAGCTCTTTGTTTTATTGATTTTCTCTACTGATTTTCCATTTTTCTATTTCATTGAGTTCCGCCTTTATTATTTCCTTCCTTACACTTGTTTTGGATTGATTGTTGTTTTCTTTTTCTGGGTTTTTGAGGCGACCCCTTAGATGATTGATTTGAGCCTTTCATTCTTTTCTAATATTCGCGTTTAGTGCTATAAATTTCCCTCTCAGCACTACTTTGGCTATGTCCCACAAATTTGGATACGTTGTATTTTCATTTCCACTCAGGCCAATATACATGTGATTTCCTTTGAGACATTCTTTGTGACCCTTAGATTAAGAAGTGTGTTGTTTAGTTGTTAAGTATTCGCAGATTTTCCTGTTATCTTTCTGTTACTTATTTATAGTTTTATTCTCTTGTGGTCAGAAAACACACTCTTTATGATTTTAATTCTTCTACATTATGCTTGTTGAAGTTTGGTTTCTGGCTCAAGACGTGGTCTTACTTGGCATGTATTTCATGGACACCTGAAACCAATGTGTGTTCTGCTGTCACTGGGTGGGGTGTCGATGGGTACAGCTGGCTGTTAGATCCTGCTGGTTTGTGGTGTTGTTCAGTTCTTCTATGTCCTTGCTGATTTTCTAGTTGTTCTGTCACTTGTGGAGAGAGGAGTATTAAAGTCTCTAACAATAATTCTAGATTTGTCTATTTCTCCCTTTAGTCCTGTCAGTTTTTGTTCTCCTTATTTTTCAGTTCTCTTGGTGGGTGCACACACATTTAGGATTGCTATGTCTTCTTGGCAATTCATCCTTTTTATCAGTATGGAAGGTTCCTCTCTGTTCCTGGTAATTTTCTTTGTTCAGAAGTCTATCTACTTTACCTGATATTAATATAGCCATTACTCCTTTCCTTTGATTAATGTTCATATGATATATCTTTTTCCATCCTTTTACTTTCAACATGCCTGTGTCAATTAAAATGAGTTTCCTTGGGGTGCCTGGGTGGCTCAGCCGTTAAGCGCCTGCCTTCGGCTCAGGTCATGATCCCAGGGTCCTGGGATCGAGGCCCACATCGGGCTCCCTGCTCCGCAGGAAGCCTGCTTCTCCCTCTCCCACTCCCCCTGCTTGTGTTCCCTCTCTGTCTCTCTCTCTGTCAAATAAATAAATAAAATCTTTTAAAAAATAAAAATAAATAAAATGAGTTTCCTATAGACAGTTATAATTGGGTTATGTTTGGTTTTTTGTTTTTTTGAAGTTTTTCCTGCAATTCTAATAATTCAAATATTGGACCTTTGGCCTAGACCTACAGGTCGCTGAGGCTTTGATCACTTTTTTCAGTGTGTTTTTCTTTTGTTCCTCAAATGGGAAGTTTCTATAGTTTTATCTTCTCGGTCATTGATTCTCTCCTCTGACCCATCCATTCTGCTGCTGTGCTCATCCACTGAGTTTTTTATTTTGCTTTTTATTTTCAGTCCTAAAACTTCCATTTAGTTCCTCCTTATATTTCTTTGTTGAGTCTTTCTTTAAAAAAAAGAAGGTTTTATTTATTTATTAGAGAGAGAGAGAGATCACGAGCAGGGGGGAGGGATAGAGGGAGAAACAGACTCCCTGCTGAGCAGGGACCCCCCCCCCACCCATGTGGAACTCGATCCCAGGACCCCAGGATCACAATTCCAGCTGAAGGCAGACGCTCATCCCACTGAACCACCCAGGCGCCCTCTTTTTGTTTTCAAATTTCTTTTGAACATGTTTATGGGTGCTTGTTGAAGCATTTTTTATGATGGCTGTTTGAAAACCCTCGTCATATAATTCTAACTTCTGCATGAGCTACGTGTTGGTGTAGTTGCAGCCAGGATATTTTGAGTATTACGTTGAGAGACCGTGGAGCTTATTGAAACCTGTCATATTAGATGGATGTTTCTGACATCACTATGTCAGGGGAAGAGAAAGTGCCCCCTCATTATCGCCAGGTGGAAGTAAAAATTCAGGTTCACCATTCAGCCTTCTTGACACCCAGGGAAGACAGTGCACCTCATTACTGCTGGGTGGGAGCTGACCGTCTGGCTCCCCACATGGCCTCCTCTGACACTGTGGAGGTGGCCTTGTTACTATGGGGCAATAGTGAAAGTCCTGGCCTGTACTATGTCTCTATGAGAGCACTCCTGTGGGGAAAGGGAAAGGCAATTCATTGCTCCCAGTGCTGGTGGAAATCCAGGCTCCCCCCAGAGTCTCCACTCACACCTAAAGAACAGAGTAAAGCTCATTGCCAGAAGGCCGGAATTAAAGTTCCCATTCTCTATTTGTCTTTCTCTGACATCAATAGAGACACTAAAGTTGCCTCTTTGTGTTTGCAAAGCAAAATCTAGGCTCCCCACTTGGTATTTGATTGTGTCGGTGTGCGTGGGGTCACGTTTTTTTCTGTGGTGTTTGGCTAGTTTACAACGCTTATCCTCTAAATATTTTCTTTTTTTAAAAAAATATTTTTTATTATATTATGTTAGTCACCATACAGTACACCCCTGGTTTTTGATGTAAAGTTCGATGATTCATTAGTTGCGTATAACACCCAGTGCACCATGCAATACGTGCCCTCCTTACTACCCATCACCAGTCTATCCCATTCCCCCACCCCCCTCCCCTCTGAAGCCCTCAGTTTGTATCCTCTAAATATTTTCTGTCTTGCTAAACAAGACTCTTTTCTGGTCCTTTGACTGGAGAAAGCAGGCTTTTTTGAAAGGTCTTTTAAAAGTAATACGCTCTGTAATATTTAGACATTTTCACCTAGAAGAACCATGATGTTCCCTTTAGGGTGTTGAGAATTTGGCAAGGTTTGCAACGGAGTGATTGGCAGTAAGCGTGAAGGTAAGGTCTGTGGCCTGTGTAGTAGAAGATGTCTGTTTTGCCAGCAAGGACCCATCCCTGCTTTTTTTAGTAATTACACCTGATATTTGCTTTGAGGCATAACTCTTCTTCCACTTTTAGGGTACGTGGTTTAGGGGAGGTTCTAATGTTGGCTCTAGCGATGGAGTCCAGGCTGATCAGTGGACTGAGTCCCTTTTGACCAGGGTTCTCAACCTTGAGAGCCCACTGGAACAATCTTGGGGCTTAAAAGAGCATTGATACCTGGTCCATCTCAGGCAATTAAATCAGGCCTCCTTAGGTGGTTCCCAAACACTGAAGCTTGTGTTTCTCTCTCGTTTTTTTCCCCCAGTTGTCCTGGATTCAAATGTGCAACAATGATGACAGCTGGATCCAGATACAGTTACTGGTGAAGGTGGAGGCTTGTGGCTAAGTCTTGATAATTAGCACAATTCCGTGTAGATAGTAACTGGTTCAAGGATGAGATCTGCTTTGAGGGTTTCGTTTTTGTTTTAGTTTGTTTGTTGTTTGTTTGTTTTGAGTAACACAAGCTGGGAAGTCCTTTTTTTGGTTTGTTTGTTTTGTTTTGTTTTTAAGATTTTTATTTATTGGGTGCCTGGGTGGCTCAGTCCATTAAGCCTCTGCCTTCAGCTCAGGTCATGATCCCAGGGTCCTGGGATCGAGTCCTGCATCAGGCCCCCTGCTTAGCAGGGAGCTTGCTTCTCCTTTCTCCCTCTGCTGCCACTCCCCCTGCTTGTGTTCTCTCACTCTGCCTCTCTCAAATATTTATTTATTTATTTTCAGGACCTTGTAATCATGACCTGAGCTGAAGGCAGATGCATAATCCACTGAGCCACCCACCCAGGCGCCCCGAGTGGGGAAGTTTATTAAAGTGAGAAGTACACACTCAAGATAGGAGAGTGGGTGAGCTCAAGAGAGAGCTGCGCTGCAGGGCTTCCTGACTGAGCCCAGGGGTGTTTCCTGATTGTCAGCTTCCTCAGATCCAAATATGGAATGAGACAAAAAGAAAAACCCAAGAAACTCACCATATTGTTTTTTCTCAGGTCTCAAAGTCCCTAGTTGGTAGCATTTCTTCTGTCCACTTTTTTTTTTTACTTTGTTCATAATGTCCAGGGGTTTTAATCATACAGGACTTAGAGAAAAGTACATCTATTCCATGTTCCCAGTAGTGAAAGTTCATGCATTTAATTTTCAGAACAAGTTCATAACATTATGTAATTCTTTAAGCTTGCTTTTCCTGCAGTTCAAATTTCTAAACCTGCATTTAAAGAGATTTGAAACAAACAATAATAGTACAATTGTTGCAGAGAGAAGCATAGTATTGAGTTTTGTTATTCATGAGAACATTTGTAGTTTCCATTTGTGTTTAAAATATAAAACAGAGTGAACACTATAAGGGGTAATTTTTTAAGTGCAAATTTAAGACACAGATGAATCATTTATTGAATTTGAGTAATATTTTAAAAATCAAAATACCTTCTTTATTAAATTGTTAATTGTTTACATTAAAACTACAGAACTCATCAAGAAAATAAGCCTTCTCCCAAATATACCAAAATGACTAAACATTTTTGTGTAGAGAAGAGTCTTAAACTTTATTTGATCCAGATGTCAAATAAGCTAGTCATGCCACTAGTCATCGGCCAGAACTTTTCCATCTCTGAAGTCCTACTTTGCCAGATGACAATCACGTGTTTTGGTTTCTCTCATTTAGTTAGTCCCACCAAATCTGTTCTTTAATAACATCTGGTCCTCCATCGCCTTCCTGTACTCTGTCTCATCTTCTATGTTCTCTTCCTTCCCATCCAGCATTCTCCATGGCATATTTCTTCAGCTGCTTTGTGTTAGTAGTCTCATCTCACTTCATCCGTTTGTTATCCTATGACACTTATATTAGTCATGGTTCTTCAGAGAAAATTAATGGGATATATAGATATATATAAAAGGAGAATTATTATAGGAATCGGCTCACCCATAATAGAGGCCGAGAAGTCCCACAGCCTGCCATCTGCAAGCTGGAAAGCCAGTGGTATAATTGAGTCCATGTCCAAAGGCCTGAGAGCCAGGACCCCCATTGTACGACAGCAGAAAAGATGGGTGTTCCCGCTCACAAAGAGAGAAGAGGTAAGAGGGAGAGAATGTGCTCTTCCTCCACCCTTTTGTTCCGCTCAGATGCCCAGTGGGCTGCACAATGCTTGTCCACACCAGTGAGAGCAGATTGGCACTCATTCTACCCAATCAAATGCTCATCTCTCCTGGAAACACCCTCAGAGACATATGCAGAAAGAATGTTTTACCAGCTATCTGGCCATCCCTCAGGCCGGTGAAGCTGACACAAAATTAACCATCATAACCCATCTGGTAAATTCCCCTTCTGGATCAATCTTCCTGCTTAGTCACATAGCTTGACTGATGAGCATAGCTGGTAAAAGTCACATAGTCACACAGAAGGTTGTCTCCACATAGTAGTGGTTTTTAATATCAATTGTACATGAAATGGTACATGAAAATATTTTATGTTTCTGTAATCTGCTATCATCCCATACTCCACAATATCTCCCTTGAACCTCTATGCTGCCAAAAGATGTATCCCCCACCTTTTGATCAGTCGTGGTAGATGACCATAAAGACAACTGGTACCATTAAATGAATCGCCTTCAGCTTTCTGCATCTCAACTAAAACTTTGGTGCTTTTTATACATATGATTTACCTTCCCTCCCATAATAATGTAATTCTATATACACTGTATAAACCTGTGAGGAAGATTCACAAAAATGTGAACGCGTCCTTCGCTTTGTTTGGCCCCTAGAGGGCGCTGTTGCCCAAATTGGAAATGTTTTTCTGTAAAAGCTCAGAATACGCCCACAAAAACCTTCTTTCCCTGCAGCTTAAAGAGGTGTTCTGGTGGCAATTTTAGACAGTGACATGTAAAGAATCTCAGACACCGGGGGCAGACAGTTTTGCCCAGAGAGCATCTCTTCCTAACAGTCCCTAAGAAGAAGGAATCTAAATCCCCTATCGTTCCTCCCCAACCTCGAGCCATCTAGATTCAAGTACCCCAGATTTTATCTTACTTATTTTATTTGTGAGGAATTTCCCAGAAAGGAACTCTCTGCTTCTTCAGTGCTCAGCCATGACCTTCCTGTTCATCTTGACGCTGGGGGTGCTTCTGTTCCTAAGTGAGTAACATTCCATTTAACTCCCTCGTCCACAAAGAAAACATTGTTCTGGTCTGACTCTGAACATAGACTTTTTCTTTCAGCGGAGTTCACTGACTCAGCATTGATGTTTCAGGAGGAACCGGAGCCCGGTCGGTGACCCAGCCTGATGCCCACGTCACTGTCTCTGAAGGATCCCCTCTGGAGCTGAGGTGAACTACTCATCTTCTTTTCAGCCATATCTCTACTGGTTCGTGCAGTACCCCAACCAAGGCCTCCAGCTTCTCCTCCAGTACATATCAGGGAACACTCTGGTTCAAGGCATCAAAGGTTTCAAGGCTGAATTTAAGGACAGTGAAACCTCCTTCCACCTGAAGAAACCCTCAGCCCACGGGAGCGACTCAGCTGTGTACCTCTGTGCTGCGAGTGACACTGTGCCTGGGACTGCAGGGGGAGCTGGACACAAACCTCTTGAGACATTGTCACTTAAAAGACTCAGGGTCTCAGCCTGAGCTATTTTTCAGGAAGTTGACATGTTCCGTGAAAATAAACAATGCAGAGAATACAGAATCCTGGGAAGTGTTTGGTTTCTATGGACTTAGATATTTTTCTTTCTTTTTTTTTTCTTTTTCCATTTTGCAAAGGCAAGACTACTGTTTTTTGAAGTGCGGCATTTTTATCCTCTAGAGTCAGGATTCTAAAGGGAATGAAGCCATAGGGTTTTCAACAACCTGGAGGAAGTTACCTGCTCTCACATCAGTTGAGGGCCTCTGGGGGGCTCAGTCGGTTAAGCGTCTGCCTTCAGCTCAGGTCATGATCCCAGGGTCCTGGGATCGAGTTCCACATCAGGCTCCTCTGCTTCTCTCTCCCTCTGCCTGTCCTCCCTGCTTGCACTGTCTCCTTCTCTCAAATAAATAAATAAAACTCTTTAAATTTTTTTTTGAAATATTGATGGGTGAAAACGGTTTGGGGTTGGCCATGTGAGTTGGCATAAGGCAAATTGGAGAATTCTGCTTTGCAGAAACCAGGACAATTGCTTATGTCAACTTGCATTATCTCCAGAATATTTTACTAGTATACTGAGAGGCTTCTTTCCTCAGAGAACTTCAACACTATGACTAAAATATTTGAGAATGAACCTAATTACAGCTGACATTTTAAGGATACATACAGGTGACCTTTAGAAAGAAGGGAAAAGGGCCTTCTTTATCCAGTGGTCCTTGGTAACAGACACCCTAAATCAAACACACCGTCATGCTGAAGTTCCGTGTGAAATCTTGGGCTTGTTTGTTCTATGAGTGACTGGCCTTTCTCTGTCAGATGCACCAGGTTACTGCACCCCTCTTTTTCTCTCCTCTAGTTCAATTTCTCTAATACCCGTCATCATCTTTTTTTTTTCTACACTTTTTCTCACAGTGCTGTTAATAAACATTTGCAGTATTCTTGAGCGAGTCACCCGATCTTCAGTGTCTGCGGATCACTTGACTTCAGGAAAAATATGGAGGCCTTCGTTTTCCATTCCTTGAACCTCCAAATGCATCTACAGATGATTCTTGTTATTTATAGAGTCTGAGACAAGAGCACAAACTGAAATTATATTTGTATGTTTTCAAACAGTTATTTTTCTTTTAAAATGATCAAAGCAGAAAAGCAAAATACAAAAAATAATAAACCATTTCAATAAAATGTATTTAAACTGAAATTTTATTTAAAAAGTTTAAGCTTAGTTGTAAACGTTTTTTATAAAAATAAGGATATTCACAGTTCTAGTGTCAACGTCCATCCAGTTCCTAAAGTAAATAACACCACTTTTTATGCAGGTTTGGTCTAGACTAAACATGCATCGTTTTAAAATAGTATTGCTGAGTTCTGCAAAGTGTTCCAACCATTATGAGCAGCGGCTATGAGTCCCATGCTGATGTGAGCAGCCCTCAGTGCCACAGATGAGTACAGAGAGAAGCAAGAAGACGGTTCCTTAGCGCTCCTGGGAAATATTTCATTAAGCAAGAACCTATTGCATCCATGCCATCTGAAAGGAAAGACTGGGTTAGTTCATTGATTTTTCTTTTCTTTTCCCTCAAATCCCCCCAAATTCCAAATCAGAGTCTGCAGCAGCACAGCTCACAAATTTTTCTGATAGTCAAATGCAGCTTCAGAGGCAACTGTTAAGGTATGTGAATAAGCCTTTTCCCTGAGCTAAACGGTTTTAGTAGTTACTTAAGGCTACAGATTGTGCCCAGATCCGAGCGACAGAGACACCCGAATGCTTTAATACATTTATTCGTGTGTGTGTGTGTGTGTGTGTGTGTGTGTGATCAGTGGTCCTGTCCACATACTTCCTCATCTTCTCTGTTCTTTGTATTTAAAAATCACAGGCCACCCTTCAGAGATCGCCCATCTCTGCTTTTATTCCTCTCCACTCTTGTCACCTGCATAGAAGGCATACGGCATCACCTGCCCCACTGAGCTGCCTCCTATAACAGAGGCTTAAAGGAATTGTTGCTGTCTTGGTGTTCGTGTAGTATTTATGACATGATTTTATTGCTGCATCCTCTAGGCCTTTATTACATTTGAGAGATGTTTGTCTCCCTCACTATTATCACAAGCTCTCTGAAGGAAGATCTAGTGGCTAATTCATTTTTGTATTTTCCCAGGTCTGGAACACTCTTAAGTACATTGGCTAAACTGTATTGGATCACATTGGGGGGAAAAAAAATCACATTGGGGGCTTCATTTTTTATAAGTTCCTAGGTAAGAATTAAATAGATTATTTTTGTATCATTACCTAAAATTATATTACAGGAAATTATTTATTTTCATAATAAGGCACTGTGAGGACTCATGGTCCAATCCACGGCTCTCTCCATCCTTGTGGACCCTTCTGTGATTTTGAGTCAATCCACCCCTGACAAGGATGGCCGGGTTGAGCTATGTACACCTGCTGAGTAAGAGGTGTTTCTTTCGTGAGCGCCTGTCAGTTAAGTGTCTGCCTTCAGCTCAGGTCATGATCCCAGGGTCCTGGGATCGAGTCCCGCATTAGGCTCCCTGCTCAGCGGGGGGTCTCCTTCTCCCTCTACCCCTGCCCCCTGCTTGTGATCTCTCTGTCTCTCACTCTCTCTCTCTCAAATAAATAAATAAAATCTTAAAAAAAAAAAAAGGAGAGGTATTTCTTTCTTAAGGTTCTAGCCCATTAGGAGGCACTATAGGCTTTTCTTAAACCAGGACTATGCTAAAGGACCTAGTTGTGAATAGTACCGGTAATAAGTAGTAAAGAAGGCAGAATAATTGTGTATGAGGAAAAACTGCATCATTATCAGCATATGAGAAACATGCTTCTTGCTGAATACTCATTTCAATTCCTAGCTCTGCCTTATTCCCTGATTCAAGTACTGGAAGTTTCTAGCTGTAATGCATAGATCTGTGTTTATGTTGTTATGACCTTTATCTATATCATTACCTTAATCTGCCTCTATCAGAAAAGACTTCTAGGGGCGCCTGGGAGGCGCAGTCATTAAGCGTCTGCCTTCAGCTCAGGGCATGATCCTGGCGTTACGGGATCGAGCCCCACATCAGGCTCCTCTGCCGGGAGCCTGCTTCTTCCTCTCCCACTTCCCCTGACTGTGTTCCCTCTCTCACTGGCTGTCTTTCTCTGTCAAATAAATAAATAAAATCTTAAAAAGAAAAAAAAAGAAAAGACTTCTAGATCAAACAGAGAGTCCTATAAAGCAAAAAGGAAGGAGAAGAAATCCAAAGTTCAAAAATCGTTTTTTTTTTTTTTATTTGTTTCATTTTTACTGCCTAAGAATTTTCTGGGTCCGGGGAAATAGGAACTTCTGGTCACAGATGCAAAATTATTTCTAAATCATCGCATGTCACCTTGTCTTTCATATTCTTTCTGTCTCTTTCCTGTAACTAGAAAACTAAAAAAAAGGAAGACAGAGAAGCTAAGGAAAAAAAGAAAATACGAGGAAGCAGAAGCACACTGAGGAGGAAGATGGAAGGAAAAGAGGCAGATAGAGAAATTAGAAAAAAGATTCACCGAACTTCAAGTGTGAATCACAGGAAACTTTACAGCCAAGAATTAGAAAAACAAAATATTATGCAGCAAAGTGAACATGTAATATGAAATAATGTCCAAATTGATCCTATTTTTCCCTCACAATTTACAGTCTTATTAGGTTCATTTCCCATAATAATATTTACCACCAGTCTTGGTAATTCCAGGAGAGTCTCAAGCCATAAATATTTCACATATTCCAATAATATGAACTCATTAAGTGTGTAATATATAACATTTATGTTTTTATTATTTGGCACGACTGAAATGACTCACATATAATTAATTCATAGGTAAGTAAACATCTTTTTGTCAGAATACGTGTTTGTTTTTCAGATTTTAAAATGTGGAAATTCTCTCTCTGTTCTCCCTCCCCTATTAGCTTCGATGAAGCCCGGTTCCCTCCCCAGGGGGCCTCCCCTGTTCCTTCTCCCACGCTGTGACTTCCAGGATTACCAGCAAGTCCTGAAGTCCTAACCCCCACCCAGCCCCTTCTCATTGGGTCGAGGCCAGAGGGTGGGGCTTCGTGTCGCAGAGGTCTGGGCCAGAGCAGTCTGTTGGGTGAGCTGACTGGTCGCAGAAGCAGGGACAGTTCCAGATCCTAGTCGTGACACTCACGCCCCAGGGTTCGGGGAAATATATCTGGTGGTGAAAATGTCCTGGTCAACGAGGCAAAGCATCACGAAGAGGGTATTGGTCACTGTGCTGGGACTTTTGTGCACCCAAGTTTGCCGTGAGTTGGGATTGTCCCCGTGGGAATCTGGAAGGATTTAGTAGCCGCAGTATTATTGAGGGAGGAGGGAAGAGAGGAGGAAAGGTGCTCCCAAGTCTTGCAGACTTTCTATCCTCATAATCCATGGGAACGTTTTCCAGGTTCTGTAGGTGTTACAGTGACCATCACCTTGACCTTGACCGTGTCTCCGTGTCTCATCAGGTGTGACAGCCACGGAGGTGGAGCAGAGGCCCCCAGCCCTGAGTCTCCAGGAGGGAGCCAGTTCCATGCTGCAGTGCAATTTTTCCAGCACTCCAGCTAACGTGCAGTGGTATCTCCAAGATCCTGGGGGCCGCCTCAGCCTCCTGTTTTCCGTTCCTTCAGGAACGAAGCAGCATGGAAGATTAAACTCCACGACAGTCGCTAAGGAACTCCGCAGCTCGCTGTACATATCCTCGTCCAAGACCGCAGACTCAGCCACTTACTTCTGTGCATGGAGCCACAGTGCTCCCCAGGCACCTGCAGCCTGTGTGCAAACCCTCCTCTGGGCTTGGCTCCTCCTCCAGCCGCCGTCAGCTCAGGAGCCCACCTCACAGCCCACCACTCAGCGTATGAGTGGAGTGGGCACCAGACGCTTGCTGCTTCTCCAGATTTGGGACTTCGGTCTCCATCGTCCCTTCTCAATCTGGTGTCTCTTTTTCTTCACTATAAACCTCTCACTTGGCACACGCGGAGTAGTAATAAGACAGAATTAAAATAAATGTTTAAGCCACGGTAGGCTGGACTCCAAAAGGGCAAAAGCAAAAGCAAAAAAATACCACTCCAGTAAAGATGTTCCTTGACAAGGATCCCGCTTAGCTGGGTGTCTCAAGAGCGTTTGGGTCTGTCTCAGCACAGTGTGTCCCAACAGACAACTGCAAATAGTTACATCCCTTCCTGCTAGTGCAGCAAAGCAAGCAAAACACGTTTCTGCTGAACCTTCATACATGAACTTGGTCACTGAACACACAACAAATTTATTCTTGTATGGTTTGGGGCTCAACAAGTCTGAAATCTGTTTCTCTCTGTCTAGTAGAAGTTTTTGGCAGGGTGGAGGGTCTGGAAGAGAATCCATTTCCTTGCCTTTTCTAGCTTCTGGAGGCCACCTGGATGCCTTGCCCGTGACCCTTTCTTGGATCATTCCAGCCTCTTGCTTCTACTACCACATCTCTTTCCTCAACTCCTACTTCATTTTCATAAAGACACTTGTAGTTCTATTTAGAGCCTACTCAGATAATCCGGGATAATTCATATCAAGATCCTCACATTAGGGGCGCCTGGGTGGCACAGCAGTTGAGCGTCTGCCTTCGGCTCAGGGTGTGATCCCGGCGTTATGGGATCGAGCCCCACATCAGGCTCCTCCGCTATGAGCCTGCTTCTTCCTCTCCCACTCCCCCTGCTGTGTTCCCTCTCTCGCTGTCTCCCTCTGTCAAATAAATAAATAAAATCTTGAAGAAGAAAAAAAAAAGATCCTCACATTAATCACGTCTCCAAGGTCCCTTTTGCCATACTCGTTCACATATGCGGATACCCAGCATATTAGGACCTGGATATCATTGGGGGCCCTTATTCAGGCCTCAGAGCAACTCTGGATCTCCATTCCCCACCCCCTTTAGGGCTCATTGTTGTTTGCTCATTTATTTGTTTGGTGACTTGACTCTTTTAATTAAGCCAATTTTCCCCACGTTGTGCAGCCTCTGACATTGGTCCTAGGAGGACACAGTCTAGCGTATGTGCCCAGACATGCAGGTATGAGAGTGGTTTTAGCAAGACACTCTCTGGCGGTCCTTTTCCCTGATCCACGGTAAGAAAGGTTTCTGGCCCTGTTTGTGTGACACCTAGCCACTAGCCTCAATTAAGTGTTGGCTGTTGTTCGTCGTTTCCAACAAGGTCTCAGTGGGCACAAATTGCTCCAAAGCTCCTTCACGGAGGTAGTCTTTGAGATTTACCATTGAGGCTTGTTCTGACCCCTGGAGGATTCTTCCTAGCTCTCTTTCCTCTTAAATTTCTAGCTAGTTCATGATTTAGCTTATTGCTGTCCTTGAGCTCCTGCCTTCTATTGACTGCAACCAAAACCTCCGCTCTCTTCAAAAGTACACTTAAACGTGAACTTTCCAGTGCTCTGTTCCAGATAAAGTCTTCTCTAGGGGAGAGCTCTGTTCTTATAGCTGCTTCTCTCCCTGGTGCCACTACTCTGGAGCTGTGAGAAGGGACGGTGGTCTGGTTTTCTCAGAGTGATGTTCCTGCTTTATGAGCAGGGTGCTGGGTGGGGGCAGTAGTTCTGGTCTTCTTGGCTTGCGTTCCCAGCGTGGAACCACCACTCTATGAGTGACCTGGGGTGATTGCAGCAGGGACCTGGTATTCTCAGTCCGTCGTGCCTGGGGTAGAGCTTTTCTGCCCCGTGAGTGGATTGAAAAGTAGCCACTTTGTGGCTTCTCTTGCTTGCAATGGAGCCTCTGTAACAGAAAGCTGGGGGAGATAAGATGTTGGCAGTCAGCCTCCCCCAGGGAGACAGTGTAGCCCTATACCAGGAGCCAAGGGGCAAGGACCCCTGTGTTCTCAGTTGCACCCACCCAGCATAGAGCTTCCATCATCCTGAGCTAGGGTCGGGGCGGGGGTGGGGTGGAGAAGGTCCCCGGGGGTCATGGTTCCATTGCCACAGACTCCTTCTTCTTAGAGATTTAGTAGATTTTCCTGAATAAATATTTCCCTACATGCCTTTTTTTATTTGCTATATACCCTTAGGACAATGTCCAGAGACTTTAATTTTTAAAAAATAATTTTCACCAGTTACGATTGTTTTGCTGGGGACAATATCTGTGGGTCTGATGTGGGAAACAAAAGTGAAAGAAATGTAGATAAAAATGTCTTTATAACCTGCAGCCCATTGACAAATACTTGAGGCAGGCCAAGTATAATGTTCCTCTAGGAAGTTCCCAGCTGTGTTACTGTTAGCACGTTGCTAGCGGGAAAAACAATCTTCGTTTGACAATAGCAAGGCCTCCAGGATCCTGGGAGTCTTCTTTAGTGTATGAAGATCCTTTTAGAACTTCCCTTCCCTTTACTTACCCCAACCCCAAATGTATCATCAGTTGCTCCCCACAATCCCGGGCAGCAGCCGTCCACAGGTCCTGTCTCCGTGCTTTAATAAAACCACCTTTTTGCATCAAAGATGTCTCAAAAATTCCCCCTTGGCCATCGGCTCTGGTCCTCCCTTCGCCAACATTCCAAAGCTACATCAGATCCACTCACATCGCCATTCTGGAATTTACAGTCTCCTATTCATGTTACTAGCACACGGAATAGACCTACACAGAGAACAGTCAAACGTGCAGCTTTTCTTTGAGATACAGTGATGTTCTCCATCGAGGAAGAAAGCCATCATCTTGCTTTTAGCCTGACCCTGCTCCAGATACAATTAATCAGACACACCATGTATGGTCATTATAAAACAACCACGTAATCTGAGAGGATTAACGATTAAAACGAGGAACACCATATCTTTTCTCAAATCAAACACTAGTAGTGCTTAGAGCTATTATCCAAAATAGATGAAGACTAAGGCTCATCTCTGAGTTTCTGACTCTTAACAGAAACACCGTAGTGGTGTTTACGAAGTCCAACAGTGTAGCTATGAGGTAAGAACTGGCTGGGGTTCAAAGCTGACAACCAAGAAAGAATTCTTGGGATGTCTGCCGTGCATGAAGGTGGTTTATGAAAGCCTGGGGACAGGACCCGTGGGCAGAAAGAGCTGCACTGGGGTCATGAGGAGTGGCCCATTATATACTTTCATGTTGGGAGGGGGTCAGGGATAGGGTAAGTCTCTAAGGAATTTGGAAGCAAGGTTTCCAGGACCTTGAGGGGGCTAGCTACTGTGGGGAAAGGTCATTTATCACTGTCTAATAAAACCTTAGTCACGGGACCCTTTGGATATATATGGGTGGGTCACATGCTTGGGGGATAACTGCCAACATCTATCTTGGGGGACAGAGATAAAGGAAGTTTCCAAAGGAATTTTTATGTTAAAGTTGACTTACAGGATCCTGGGGGGTTGTGATAATATTAAGCTAAGATTGCCTTTTGCCCTCAGCAAAGTATTAACATCAAGGCAGCTGAGCTCCCAGAGGTCACTTTGCCTGTTTCAAGGACTTGTGAGTGGGCTGCAGGAAGTAAGGAAATTTCATTTTTTCTCTTGTCTTTGCTTCCCACATTGGGTACATCACGTCTATTGAAGATATCACAATTATAAGAGTATGACTATTTTTCCACCAATAGAAAATAATGAACAACTTAGATACCCATTGTCTTAGGTCCTATTCCCCAGAGGCACACCTCGAGATGAGGATTTGTGCGCCTGAAATGGAAAGGGTCAGATTTCGGATGATGTTCCAGACATTCCGTCAGCCTGATTTTGTGGAGAGCTCTGGAGCATAAATCCCACCACAGTTTGCCTTATCCTTTGACAGTTAATGCATAATTTCTTGTGAAATATTTGACTTGGGCAACCAATTTTTTAAAAAATCTTTTACTATTTTTTTCCTACACCCACAACAAACCTAACATCAAGGATGTCTGTTCTTGTTTGAAACTCAACATCAGCAACAGTTGACCTGATATCAGAACTCATAAAATCAGCAACATTTATGATTACGGGAAAACGAATTTCTCTTTGCAGCTTCATTCTAGTCAGAATCATGATGTTTCCTGCTCCGTACATCGGCTAAGTTGCTGGTTCCAAAGTCAGATTTTTCAAAGCAGTTGTGGACTGTGTAGTGATGGGTGATTGTACACATGGCAATAAGATTCTTCATTGAAAAAAAAAATCTCCGTAAAAGATAAATTGCCCAGTTTAAAAATAGGCAAAATATTTGAGCAGACTTTTCACAGAAGCTATAGGAAGAACCAAAAAGCACATAAAAAGATGTTCTACATTAGGGGTCAACAAAATATGGTCCACAAACCAAATCTGGCAAGCCACCTATGTTTGCAAATACAGTTGTGTTCGAACATGGCAATGCTCATGTATTTACGTATTCTCGGTGTCTTCCTTCATGCTACAACGGCGGAGTTGAGTAGTTGTGGCAGAGACCGAATGGCCTGCAAAGCCTGAAATATTTACTATTTGGCTCTTCATGGAAAAAGTTTGCCGAACTTTCTACATCATTAGTCATCAGAGAAACACAGAGTAATACCAAAATGAGATCACTACACAACCATTATGTTAGCTGAAAAAAAAAAAATAGATGACTATATCACAGTTTGGCAAAGGCGTAGAACAATTGTCTACATTAGAATTTATTTACGAACATGTTCTCTTCCATATAAAGGGCTCTCCCTGATCTGACTTTGGTATTGCAAGAGGAAGGACAGTCCAAACAGTGACAGCCTGAGGGCCTATTTCTTTTTTTTTTTTTTTAAGATTTTATTTATTTATTTGACAGAGATAGAGACAGCCAGCGAGAGAGGGAACACAAGCAAGGGGAGTGGGAGAGGAAGAAGCAGGCTCATAGCAGAAGAGCCTGATGTGGGGCTCGATCCCATAACGCCGGGATCACGCCCTGAGCCAAAAGCAGACGCTTAACCGCTGTGCCACCCAGGCGCCCCGTGAGGGCCTATTTCTGCATCTGAAAAGACCCTAGGGCAGGAGCCCTGTTGACTCTTGGAAGGTCCAGCAACCGAGACCCCCAGATCCATCTGAGCTCAACCTCAGTAAACAGCCACAAAGGTTTCATAGGGGAACCCAACAAGAGCAAGATCTCCTCCATCTGAAGAAATCGCTGGCTCAAGAAGACTCAGCCACTGACTTCAGTACTCTGATCCATCCAGGGATTTCTGAACAGAAACTTTCAAGAAGCGGCGGAAAATTGTTCAGTGTAACTTGTCTATATGGCCACCAAGAGGCAGTGCTGCTTCAGAGAAGATTAACATCGGTCTCACACAGGATCATCAGCTAGCCAGAAATAATCCTTTAAAAATTTAATCAACGATTATCTCCTACTTTGCTTCAGTTTGTATCTATCAATCATCTATGTATCTATGTAACTATCTACGTACCTCTCCGTCCATCTGCCTAAATAGTATCTGTATTTATTCCAGTCTCGTAGTTTGAAAATATGACTTCGAAAAGCAACACTTCTTAAAAAAATACACCTTGTCCTTCAAAGTCAGGGCCATATTAGCTTCTTTAATATGAATTTATGTTGTTTTCACCATACACAGCCAACCTCCAATCACTGAGTTAAAGAGCGCCTAGAATTCTCTCCTACCGTTCTTTTACTTGGAAACCTACTGATGATGTTAAGTCCCAGTTCAAGCATCTCCTCCATCAGAACTCTCCTCTTTCTGGGCCCAGAAACAGAGTTTTGTTACTCTTTTCTTTGTCACATGGTACAGATACACAGTTCTCTTTTCTAAGGCTTTATTTGGCTAAACTTGAGTACCGACTAAGTTGACTGCAGATCAGGACTATGTCTCTTTCATGAATGAGACCCAAGTGTTGCTGATCTAGGAGGCACTCAGTTAATATATTTTGAAGATATGCATTAATGAATGAATAAATGAAAAAGAAAAAAAACACACCACAAATTCAGCAAACAATAAAAAATCTTTTTGGGGTACTAGACTAGAATGAGATTAGATTGTAGAATGAGGAATGGGGACTCTTCACATTGGCTCCTGTTGGACTGTGATATGTTTATTTTTTTTATCAGATTTGAGATGATATCAAATACAGATACAACAAAATTTTCTCTGTGCTTCAGAAAAAATATATGCTCTGTATTTTTTCTGATTTCTATTATTTATAATTGCAGATCACCCCTATTTTTAGGGCTGTTTTGGAATTTATCCTCAGTTTCTGTCTCTGTGTCTTGCTGTGTTAACATCTAAAGCCAAATTGATTCTTCGTATTTTCACATTTCACCCTAAGGACAAAGTGTGAAGAAAAGGTTCAATGTGTGTTCAAACTCAGATTCGGCACTACCAAAAATGCTACCCCACCGGACGGTCAAGGCCCCAAGTCTTCTGAAATTTGCAGAATCTTTCCGTTCTCTTTTACCCATTTGGAGATCAAAGCTCCTGAAGGACAGATAATTACAGCACTTCCTAACTTCTTTGCCCTAGGTATATTCTTTGAAATACTTAATTTACCTGATTTCTATTTTAGAAGAAATATAAAGAAATTGAAATTGATTTAATTACTTTCTATCATTTCTTAGGATCATGTGAAATATGGACATATCTGAAAGATTGTAATACAATTTAAGTTCCCTAAGGGGAAAGGGCCCATATATTCTTTATGTTCTGCTCCATTACCCTAGCTTGTAATGGGATATTATGCATTTTGTGTGTCTTTAATAGGCTTTAATTAGTACTCATAATAAAAAAAGAAATGCCCCAATACATGCTGATCTTGTGGCTTCCTAGGAGTCCCTCTCTTCCCCACCATAAATGTAATCTTTGTTGGCATAGTAAGCTGCCTTAGTATATGATTTTTAACATTTTAGGAGGTGTGAGGAAAAGGAAGAGGGGTTTTGGAGGAAAGATATTCTAAACTCATCCTCATCTGTGGATAAGGAGGAAATCTCTGATTCCCAGTGAAAGTATTTTCAGCCATTCTAAGTTAGGACAAAATGAGGAAGCGCTTCCTTTGACAGAAATAGCTTCAAGCGAAGGCACTTGTGAAGGGGCGGGGCTTGTTGAAGGAATTAAAAGCTGGTGTGAACTTTAAGTTAGAGTCCTTGCAGGCTCGGGAGAGACCAGAGGACCATCTGAGTTGTCACTGAGCTTTGGTATCAGGAGGAATGGCCAGGATCCTGAGAACATCCATTTGAATTCTATGGCTTCAATCAGGCTGTGAGTTGCGGAGGAGAGACTCCAGGATATGTCATTAATTTGGGGGAATGAGGACACTGGGATACAGACAACCTCATACAGGTAGGGAAGTATAAATTTGGGACCTAATGACTTTTTGTGATCCTTTTAACAGGGGTGAGTGGTCAACAGAAGAATAAGAGTGGCCAGCAGCAGGTGAAACAGGCCCCTCAATCTCTGACAGCCCGGGAAGGAGAGGTTTCGACTCTGAACTGTACTTACGAGAACAGTGCATTTGACTACTTCCTATGGTACCGACAATACCCTGGTGAGGGCCCCAAATTATTGCTAGCCACACTCTCGGTTGAGAGTACAAAGGAAGATGGAAGATTCACAATTTCCCTCAATGTAAGTGCCAAACAATTTTCATTGCACATCACGGCTCCCCAGCCTGGAGACTCAGCCACCTACTTCTGTGCGGCAAGGACACAGTGCTCCCCAGGCACCTGCAGCCTGTCCCCAAACTGGCACTGAGGCTCCAGCCAAACTGTGTAGAGGAAATACACACACACACACACACACACACACACACACACACACACAATCTGTTTGGCCACAAAAAAAATTCTTGATACATTTAAAAGGACTGAAATTATATAGAATTTATTCTCTGACCAAAGTGAAATTGATTGAGAAAATCAATCGCCAAAAAAAAAAAAAAAAAAAGTCTCTAGGAACTTTCAGGTACTTGGAATTTAAGCACTAAACTTTAAAATACAGAAGTCTCCTTTTTTTTTTCTTCTAAGATTTTATTTCTTTATTTAACAGAGAGACAGCGAGAGAGGGAACACAAGCAGGGGGAGTGAGAGAGGAAGAAGCAGGCTCCCAGTGGAGGAGCCTGATGTGGGGCTCGATCCCAGGACCCTGGGATCACGCCCTGAGCCGAAGGCCCACGCCAAATGACTGCGCCACCCAGGCGCCCCCTACAGTAGTTTCCTCTTCACTGCACTTTTGCTTTCTGTGGTTTTCAGTTACCCGTGATCAACCGCAGCTGGAAGCCAGATGATCCTCCTTCTGGCATATTCTCAGAAGGTCAATAGTAAACTAATGGTAGGTCACATTGCCTACCATTCACCTCACTTCATCTCATCATGTAGACATTTTCTCATCTCATATCATCATAAGAAAGAAAAGGGGAGTACAGCAGAATAAGATACTTTGAGAGACCACATTCACTTAACTTTTATTATGGTATATAAAAATATAAATGTATACGAGATGTAGCTAAAATAGTACATAGAAGGAAATTTAACATTTTATTTTATTTTAATTCCAGTGTAGCTAACATAGAGTATTATATTAGTTTCAGATGTACAATATAGTGATTCAGCAATTCTACACATGACTCAGTGTTCATCGTGATAACATGTACCCTTAATCTCCTTCACCTAGGAAATTTAACATTTTAGATACTTATATTCCTTTTTTTTAAAAAAAAGATTTCATTTATTTATTTGACAGAGAGACAGCCAGCAAGAGAGGGAACACAAGCAGGGGGAGTGGGAGAGGAAGAAGCAGGCTCCCAGTGGAGGAGCCCGATGCGTGGCTTGATCCCAGAACGCCGGGATCATGCCCTGAGCTGAAGGCAGACGCTTAACAACTGCGCCACCCAGGCGCCCCTAGATACTTATATTCCTAAAGAAGAAAAGTTGAAAAACACTGCTCTAAGCTTTCAACAAAAGAAGATAGAAAAAGAAGAATAAATTAAACCCAACATAAGCGAAAAGAAAAAAATAATTAGAAAGTCAAACTAGTAAACTACAAAACAGACAATAGAGATTTAAAAAATTAAAAGTTTATTTTCTTAAAATGATAAATAAAATTGATATATCCCTAGTGGGAATTATTAAAGAAAAAAGGAGAGAAGGCACAAGTTATCAATGTAAAGAATGAGAAAGAAAACCCCACTCCAGATTCTACACTAAAAAGGTTATAAAGGAGTATTATTAACAACTTGTGGTGCTGAGTAAAAGTGTAGAAATAAACCCACACAAGTGGGGACAACGGAGTTTTTGAGAAAAGTTTCAAGACAACTCAATGGAGGAAAGATAGTCTTAGCCACAGATGCTATTGGGACAATCAGATATTCATAAGCAAATAATTGAAGCTTGACCTAAATCTCACAAAAATTTGAGGACAGTCTCGAAATGAGTCATACACCCAAGTGTAAAATGTAACACTCTAATTCTTTTAGAAGAAAATATGAGAGAAAATCTTCATGACTTAGAGCTAGGTGAAGGGATTTTTGACAAGACGCTGAAAGCACAATCCATTGAAAAAAATCAACAACCTAGATTTCACCAAAATTAAAAACATTTGTTCTGTGAAAGGCAGTTAAGAGAATGAAAAAGATAAACCACAGATTGGCAGGAAATATTTGCAAAAATACATTTTCATCAAAGGACTGGTATTCAGAATAAGAAGAAATTTCTAAACTCAATAGGCAGGAAACAAACAATCCAATTAAAAATGGGCAAAAGAGGGGCGCCTGGGTGGCTCAGTTGTTAAGCATCTGCCTTCGGCTCAGGGCATGATCCCAGGGTTCTGGGATCGAGCCCTGCATCGGGCTCCCTGCCCTGCCGGGAGCCTGCTTCTTCCTCTCCCACTCCCCCTGCTTGTGTTCCCTCTCTCGCTGCCTCTCTCTCTCTCTCCCCGTCAAAAAAATAAAAATAAAAAATCTTTTAAAAAAATGGGCAAAAGACTCATGCAGACCCTTCACCAAGAGGATGTGTGGTAGAGAAATTAGCATACAAATAAGTGTGTGAACAGACGTTGAACATCATTAGGCACTAGGGGATACAAATTAAAACCCCAGAGAGATACCGTACCGCATCTATCAGAATGGCTAAAATAAAAAACACTGGCAATGCCAAGTTCTGGCAAGGATGCCGAGAAATCCAGTCATCGTACGTAGCTGGTAGGGGGTGGTACGGTCCCTCTAGAAAACAGTTTGGAGGCTTCACATCAAGTTAAACATTCACTCACCTTACAATGCAGCAATCATGATCCTCTGTACATATATTAGAGAAGGGATAAACTTACACAAAAATCTGTACATGAATGTTCGTGGCAACTATATTCATGACGGCCCAAAACTGGAAACCACCCAGATCTTTCTCATTGGGCGAACAGATAAATACACTGTGGTACATCGGCACAGTGGAATGCTATTTAGTAATAAAAAGGAGCAGATTGATTGATACATGCAAAAAGCTGGATGGATCTCAACGGCGTTATGCTGAGTGAAAAAAGTCAGTCTTGGAAGGCTACACAATGTATGATTTCACTTACTGGATTATTATGATTTCACTCGTACAACATTCTCAAAAGGACGAAATTATAGGGATGGGAAAGAGATCAGTGGTTGCCAGGGGTTGTCGGGGGTTGCAGGGATAGGAGGGTGTGCAAAGAGAGTTTCTTTAGAGTGATGGACTAGTTCTGTATCTTGATGGCAGTGTTGGTTACACAAACCTACGCATATGATAAAATATCATAGACGTGTGCATTAAAAAAAGAATTCATGTAAAAACTGGCGAATCAGAGTGAGATCTATGTGAATAGTGCTGTGTTAATATCAATTTTCTGGCTTTGATTATTGTACTATGGTTATCGTAAGATGTTGTCATTGGAGAAAGTTGGATGAAGAGTACAAGAGAACTCTGCGATGTTTTTGCAATTTCTAAGCGAGTCTAAAATTATTTCAAAATAAGAGTAACCATGTGAGGCAACCAGATTTGTAAACATTTCTGACTGTAGTGGAAACTGGGCAACCACTTTGGCAATTTCTCGTAAAATTAAGCCTACATCTACCACAGCCCAATTCCACTTCTAGGCATTTCCCCAAGGGAAATGAAAACATGACTACAAAAAGATTTGTTTAGAAATATTCACAACAGCTTTATTCATAATAGCAATAAACTAGAGAAAATATACGTAAACAAATTAAAGAAACTGTGCTGCATATATACAATGGAATATTAGTTCAGCTATAAAATGGACAGAACCACTGACACACATGACAACATGAACAAACGTCAGTGACATAATGCCTAACAAAAATTTCCAGAAACAAAATGGTGCATACAGTTTGCCTCCATTTATATGAAATTTAAAATAGGCAGATCAATCCATAGTGAAATAAAGCAGAACAATGGTTTCCTCTGTGGATTGGGAACTGTTTGGGTGGGGCACAAGGGATCCTTGTGGAGTGAAGGAAATACTCCATAGTTTGATGGGGGTGTGGTTTATAAGTCTGCAATTTTTCAAATGCCCCAAACTTTATACTTATGACCCATTTATTACATTGTGTAAGTTATACTTTAATTTAAAATAAAGTATAAAAATTAATCAAACAGCAAAAAACCAAAGCAATAAGTAGGGAAATCCAGTGCTATTTTTAATGAACTGAAAAATATCGATAATATCAATAATAGAAAAATTAGAAAATTCTTAAAGTAGTAGTCTGAATAATGACCCTCAGAGATGTTCATATCATATTCTCTGGAATCTGTGAATATATTACCTTACATGACGTAGGGGAGGAAAAAGTTTCCTTCTTTACTCCTAGGCTTCTTCCAGCTTGGTTAGAAATTAAATTGAGACAAGACAGATCAACAGGAGGAAAAAACCCACAACTTTTATTATATGGACATGGAGGCCCACTAATGAATTTGAGGTCCCCAAAAATGGCCAAAGCAGTCAGTTTTAATACAATTTAAACAAGGAGAACATAGATTTGTGAGGAATTTGGAGGACAAAAACCCCAGATGTTTGGGAACTTTATTAATATGGAATTCCAAGCAGAATTTGAGCTGACAGTAACAAGGTTTGTTTCTATAGCTCACTCAGCTTTAAAGTCCCTATCTTTGGTGATAAGGATGTCTTTTTACCTCTTAGTACAGGGAAGGCATTTTTCACATGAGAGATTTGTTTCCTGTCTTCAGGGGGACAGAGGAGGGGCTGAGTGTCCTTGCACCTGCTGTTTCCCAAAGAGTTTCAGTTCAAAATAATCAATATGCCATTGTGGTACATTTTGGGGCATCTGCCCTAGGTCCCCACAGAGGCAAAAACCCAAAAAACGAAGAAGAAAAAAAAGAAAAGAAAAAACACCTTTGCGGATGTCGTTATTTAAGGACCTTGCACCTGGGAGTTTGTTCTGGGTTATCCGGGTGGGCCCAGTGTGTCAGAAGGGTCCTTATAAGAGGGAGGCAGTAGAGTTAGAGGAGAGAAGGTGATGTGAGGACAGAACCAGATGGAGAAGAGGTGGTGTGATGTGGAACTTAGGACAGCCTCTAGTTGGACAAGGCAAGAAAACAGTTGTCCTTCTAGCCTCCAGAAGACCGTAGAGCAGCTGGCCCCTTGATTTTAGCCCAGTGGAAATGATTTTGAACTTCCAACCTTCAAGTTTGTGGTAATTTTTAAGGAAACTAATAAAAACAATCATATGAAAGATTAAAAAGCAGACACATCTAGAGACACAGTAGAAATTAAACTTTTATTAAGAAAAAGTTATGTTGAGCCAGTTAGTTTTAAAACTGAGAAAAAGGAACAATTTAATAGACAAAATATATTATCAAAAATAGCTCAAGATGGGGGCGCCTGGGTGGCACAGCAGTTAAGTGTCTGCCTTCGGCTCAGGGCATGATCCCGGCGTTATGGGATCGAGCCCCACATCAGGCTCTTCTGCTATGAGCCTGCTTCTTCCTCTCCCACTCCCCCTGCTTGTGTTCCCTCTCTCTCGTTGGCTGTCTCTCTCTGTCAAATAAATAAATAAAATCTTTAAAAAAAATAGCTCAAGATGGCTAATTGAATTTAAATAAAAAATTTTAAAAAGAAGAAAGAAAAACTAAATAGATCTAGAGTCATTAAAGTAATTTGATAATTAGAAATAGAAATTCCTAAATCATTACTAATAGAAGGGGAATTTTACCCTGCATGTGAACCCCACTTTCAAATTAAAAATAAGGTGAGGGATGTATTTGTAAACTATGTAACCAAGAAAGTATTAGAAATTATGGTTACATAGGGAATTCCTACAAATAAATAAAGCAAACATCCAATATAAAACAGATCAAAATATAACAGGCAATCTAAAAAAGAGGAACTAAGCATGGCCAGTGAACATATAAAACATCAACTTCTATAGTAATCAGAGGAAATTAAACTATAAGAAATTACTATTTCATTTCTACCAGATCAAAAAAAATTAAAAGTCTGATAAAAATGTGTTGACAAGACTACAGGGAGATGAGGAATATTATACCTTTTCAGTTGGAGAAAAACAACCACACAGACAACAATTTATTCCAACACTTAGGAGAACAATTTGCCTAACCTAGTAAAGAAGATGAACATATCCAAAAAAATTCAGCAGTTCCAATTCCTGATACCTACATTAAAGAAATTCAAACATTTGACGAAGGAGGCATCTACAGGATACTCACTGCAGCACTGTTTTAACGTAAGAATAATCAATCAGTAATGGAATGGACTAATAGTGGATTATTCACACGATGGAAATCTAACGTAGCTATTACACGCGAAGAAGCAATTCTATGCAGATTTTCTTAGATGAATCTTAAAAAAAAAGTGCTGAGTGTAAAAAGTCTCATAATGATATATACTGCCTCACATTTATGAGAAATGTCAAAACACAGAGTATAACATATTGTTTAATGATACATATCTATAAGGCTAAAATTTTAAAAGACATGCATGGAATATTCCTAATAATGGTTACTGCCTTAGAAACAGAAGAAGGAACAGGGGTTACTCTTTTAGCTCTGTCTGTAATGAGAGAGAGAGAGAGAGATCTGTAGAAAAGAGAGCAAAATTAAATATCTGTTTATCCTCATTGCTGGGGGCAAAGACATCTGCTAGATAATTTTTATACCTTTCCATGTGAAAATTATTTATTTTTTCCTAGCTCTATCAGCTCATAGAATGGAGAATGAAATGCTTGTCACCTACAACTTTGCCAGATGTGTTAGCCAATAGGCTAAGTAAATGCCAATAAAAATTCTGCTAGAAAAATCTTTCAATTGGCTTGGGAATTAAAGGGTGTTCAACCTAAAATAAACAACAGAGAGACTTCCTTCCCTAGTTCACACTGTGCATGTTTTCAATACATAAAAAGGGAAAGTGGAAAAAAAATCAATTGGCTTAGCGATGACAGGTGTGCCACAAGAAGTCAGTATATGTTAGAGCCAATATACAATTTCAACAAAGTTGTAGGATACAAAATCAATATAATGAAATCAGAAATCAGATGTGTTTCTATATACTAATAACAAACTATCAGAAAGAGAAATTAAGAAAACAATCCCATTTACAATTGCATCAAAAAGTATAAAATGCCTAGGAATAAATTCAACCAAGGAGTGAAAGACCTGTACACTGAAAACTGTAAGACACTGATGAAAAAAACTGAAGAAGACACAAATAAATGAAAAGATATTCCATACTCATGGATCGGAAAACTTGACATTGTTAATATGTTCGTACTAGCGAAAGTAATCTTTGGAATCAATACACTCTCTATGAAAATCCCAATGGCATTTTTCACAGGAATAGAACAAATAAACCTAAATTTGTATGGAACCACAGGAGACCCCAAATAGCCAAAGCAATCTTCAGAAAGAAAGCTGGAGGCATCACACACCCTAATATCAAACTATATTACAAAGCTGTAGTAATCAAAACAGTATGACATTGGCATAAAACAGACACTAATATAAATGGAACAAAACAGAGAGCCCTGAAGTAAACCCACACATATTTGATCAATTTATTTATGATAAAGAAGCCAAGAATATACAATGGGGAAGGATAGTCTCCTCACTAAATGGTACTAGGAAAAGTGGACAGTCACATGCAAAAGAATGACACTGGACCCATATCTTACACCATACACAAAATTCTAATTAAAATGGATTAAAGACTTGAATGTAAGACTTAAAATCGTAGAACAACTGAAGAAAACATAGAGGGTAAGCTCCTTGACATCAGTCTTGGCAGTGACATTTTTTATTTAACACCCAAAGCAAAGTCGACAAAGCAAAAACAAGTAAGCGGGACTACATCAAAATGAAAGCTTCTGTATAACAAAGGAAATCATCAAGAAAATGAAAATGCTACTCACAGAATGGCAGAAAATATTACAGATCATATATTTGATAAGCAGTTAATATCCAAAATACATACAGAACCCATACTACTCAATAGAAAAGAAATCTATTAAAAAATGGGCAAAGGACACAAATAGATATTTTTCCAAAGAAGACATGCAAATGGCCAACAGGTACATGAAATGGTATCTCAAAAAGATATCTGCACTTCTGTGATAAATGCAGTATTATTTACAGTAGCTGAGATAGAAATAAAGTGTCCATCAAAAGATGAATGGATAAAAAGAACTTGATATATATATATGTATAATGGAATACTATTCATTCCCAAAACAGAAGGAAATCCTGCCATTTTCAGCAAAATGGATGGAGCTTGAAGGCATTATTAAGTGAGAAAAGTCAGACAGAGAAAGACAAACACTGTATGATCTCACTTACGTGTGGAATGCAAACAATAACAGCAACAATAACAACAAACTTACAGGTAAGGAAAACAGGTTGCCAGAGGCAGAGATTGGGTTGGTGGGCAAAACAGGTGAGGGTGGTCAAAAGGTATAAACTTTCAGATATAAGATACATAAGCCCTTGGGATGTAATGTACAGCATAGTGACTATAGTTTAAAAATTATAAAATAACTATACTATATATATATCATATGAACTCCCCTAGCTCTCAAAGTTTGTTTGGCTTCTTTTTCTAGTAGTTTGCAAAGTTGGATAAGAAATGTGGACAAGTAAGTATCTATGATTACAGTAGCTTTCATTAGATTGAAATAGACAAGACTAAAAGAGAATAACACCCACATTAGAATGCATGGGCAGATCAGAGGATAGCCATTATCAAGGATGTAAGAAGAAGGGAGAACAGGGAAGATCTGGGAACCTCAGTAGGGATTCTGTGGGATCATATGATATGCGAGCTTGGGGATTTCTATAACGGAACCAAGGAGAGTCTGAGGACAGTTTATCATAAAATAACTCAATTATTCTCATTTGGGTTTCTTTATTAGGTGGTCAAACAAAAATAAAATTTGGGGAATTTGATAATTTGACATAAACCCCTTCACTAGATGAGTTTTCAGGATAAGATGGAAAACAGTCTTTAGTCCTTCAATGTCTAGAGAGGAGAAATACTTTCCCTTTGAAAAAAATTTCTACTATTAATAATTTGGAAGGTTGTCACTGATAAGACAGCATTTTGGGAGAGGTTTTGTTTTCATGATAACTATAATAAGAACGGTAGAATTGCACCAGACATTCTGTGTGCACTCATAGAAACAACATGGCCAAATTTATTTGAATTTAGAGGACTCATGGATTCCCCTTCCTGTAATTTCTTTTTTGTTGTTTTTGTTTGTCTTGTTTTGTTTCTTTTTTCCCTCCTTATAACTTCTAATAAATTAAGCATAGAGGTACGTCATAAACGAATGTGATTTTGCTGCTGTTACGTTCGGTATTCCAGTCCACATCTGGAGAGGTTACAGAAGTCAGAGCATAGTTTGATATCATGCCTGAGCAATGTTTGCTGCTGCAAAGTTACCAGTTCTCATGGTTGGGTGGCAAGCAGGAAGGAAAGGAGGTCATGATTTCTCACTTGTCTCATGGAGGAAAGCCAAGATCGGTGAGCACCTTTAACCTTAGAATCAGGTTGGGGGCAAGAGAAGAATCAAAGCACGAATAAGTATTGGCGATCACAGCCATGATTAGTAGTAAATTCGTTTCAGATAAGCCTGTCAGATCTCATCACAGATTAATTTACTAAACTTGGAAATTTTAAGCAATAAATCTCCTTCTCATTATTCCTTTGGTATTAAGCTTGAGGCTTGTCCTTCACCAGATATGATCATTTATCGTTAAATCACAAGGAAAGATGAATCAACATTTAGGACAGGCCACGTGGGTGTCATAGCACACGCAAACGTGATCCAGCCAGAAACCGCATTTCAGAGGTCGTTGCTGTATGCCGCCGAGGGACCTTCGCCTCCACCGTCGGGAATACAGCAGGGCCGTTTCAACAAGAGGAAAATTTTGCCATCGTGCTGCTTCCCAGAATGCTGTGCCCACAGTTTATGGGCTCCTTTGCTTAGTTACAAATAATCACCCACCAAGGCACCAGTTACCTGTCACCACTCAGAGGTGCAATGGGACAGAAGGGCAGATGTCTCAACTAATTATAAACACTCTTCCCTGCACCACTCATCGATAAGTTACTTTGACCTTTGAATCAAAGAACTGTCATTGTTTTAGAGACCTTGTCTGTACTTTCTTATCTAGTTATTTGCCATTTGGCCCTTTGAGATTAATTCATCCATTAAAACAATGAAACCAAATAGAAGAATGACAGCTACCTACATTCCACGTGATCAGTTACAGAATACAAAACTTCAGCCACCATCTGGTGTTGACATGTCCTAAGTGTATGCAGCCTATACATGTCACGTCTGTAGGAGCATTGTGTCACCCAGAGATCTAGCATGCTTATCTTGACTATATTTTACAAAAGAAAAAAGAAAAGAAAAAAGAAAAATAGCCAGCCACAGAAGTTAATAAGTGAGACCAAACACTCTGGACCAACGAGAGAAAATGGGACATCAGGACAATTCTAGGACACATAATCTAAGAAGTACAGTTTTACTTCTGGAGGCAATAGGATTGAATATACTCATCCTTTTCTGAGTCTAATAAGTAAAGCTCAATGTCAGATTTCGAAAGAATAATATCTTATTTCTGTTATAATTTCATGAAAATATAAACTGAATGGATTCGGAAAGTCAGAAGGACTGATTTTTTGTCATTTGATTTTGAAATGGCTTTATTTACTCTAAAAGTTAAGTAGAGCCCTAGAAGTCAGTAAGGAAGAAGAAAAAGAGATGTGCTCATTGCTTGGGATAGAATTGCTTTTCACTGAGAAACCAAAGATCTGTGAGGTGGTGGTTTTTGTTTTGTTTTTCAATCATTAGATTCTGGGTGGAGAAAAGTACGTATTGGTTAAATTAATGTATGGTAAGCAGATTTACAAGGAAAGTCCATAGCCCATAATAAGTTCTATTTCTAATGGGCTCCTAAAATTATTCCCCTGCAAATTATCGATGTGGGTCAACTGGTTCAATCTTCATTTCCCCTCCACTCAGGACTTTAATGCTAATTGCTTTATCCACGTCCCTTTTCAGGTACTGCCTAACTTAACTATCAGGGAAAGACCAGTAGACAAAGTCAAGGTTTGGGGTGAGCCAGACTCTTATCTGTGCATGGACCATGTGGTCAACGAACATGAGAAACCCTCCTTCCTGTTTGGGGGAGCACCATCAGAACTCGGGAACTCTGTGTGTGTGCTGCTGGGAACTCAGAGACACAGCTCTCAGCTTGAGCAAAGCTAAACACATCTGTGCCAGGGAACACATGCTGCTCCCCGGCCTGCCAAGGGTACTCGTGGCCTCCATCTACTCTGGCGGGGATGGGTCCAGACAAGGGTAAGAATGTTAAGGATGAAAGGACTGCATGCCGGCGTATGGTACTTCACGTACATTTGAGGAAGGAAGGAAGACTGGAGAAAAATAAGCATATCATATATTATGATTTCAGTTTGGTTTGTCTTTGGTCCTAAATTAGCTTAATTCTTTTTTTTTTTAATTTTAGAGAGGGGGTGGGCAGGGGGAGAGAGAAAGAGAGAATCCCAGGCAGGAGCCCCCAGCATGGAGCCTGACACACGGGGCTCAATCTCACGACCCTGAGATCATGACCTGAGCTGAAATCAAGAGTCAGCCATGGCAATGGAGCCACCCAGGTGCCCCAAATTCGTCTAATTCTTAACCATATTTTATTTACTATATCAGCTCTGTTGTCTGATTTTCCCTTCAGGATCCAGTCTGGCCCAGAAAGTGACTCAAGTCCAGCCAGCCCCACCCGTGTGAGAGGGGATAGCTGTCTGTGTGAAACAAGGCGGAGCACATACTATACTTTTTGGTATATGCAGCTTCCCAGTGGAGAGATTACTTTCCTTGTTCATCAGAGTTCTTTTGACCAAAATGCAAAGAATGGTTGGTATTCTATAAACTTCCGGAAAGCTAAATCCATCAGCTTCACCACTTCAACCTTACAGCTGGAAGACTCAGCGAAGTATTTCTGTGCTCTCCGGGAACAGAGGGTTTGAAGTGATAATAAAGCTGAACAAAATCCTCCGAGCTCAAAAAGAGAGAGCAACCTCCCCCCCACCCCCGACTGCTTGCAGGAGCCGAGCCGAAATACACACCTGCAGATCCCGGACGAAATGCTAGTGAGTGTGGTTGCTTAGTCTGTGGTCTGAATCAGAAGATGTAGTTCTAAGTTAAACCTTTTTCTATGTCATTTGGAAGCAGGTGTCCAGAGTAACTTTCTTCTAACACATTCTCAGTCTTGAATTTTTGACTTAAAATCGATCATACAGAACATGTGCGAAGTTGTCTGAAGTTGTGTGAATTCGCCCCATAATGATTTAAAGTGGCAGCGTCACTTAAAGATGCTCACATCGCAAATCTGGGTTCAATTATCTGGAATCATCAGGAGAATTATCTCGTTAGCCTTTTCCTTTCAGGCTTTGTGTCGCTTAGTGTACGATCAGAGATGCAGAAGCACCAACCACCATGAGTAGTGTAGAATCAGAGATTAGTTATGGGTCTGACCTCGTGCAATCGCGATAGCTGGTGGAGAAGTCTATGCAAAGTTGTTGTCTACGCACCTAGTATTGAGCCTGAATGTACTGGAAGTCAGCTAGAGTAACATTTGTGGAGGAAACTTATATATAAACAAAGTCATGGGCAAACTGTGACTTGTAAGAACATACCAGAACTCGTGAGGACAGCTGGAACTCACAAAGACAAACTGAAACTTGCCTATCTCCTATCTCCTTCAGTCTCATAGGGGTGGGTGACCTTCAGGAGGCGTGGGTATCATTTGCCATCATGCTACATGCATACTTGGCCCAAGACAAAGAGAAGCTGCAGGAGGAGATGTGGTGGGAGGTGAAGGAGTCAAGAGTCAACAGTAAGATGAGCCAGTAGATTGGCAGCAGTTTCTGGGAGTTGTCACGGTGCCTGGAGCCCCGCAGCAACCTGCAGAACGTGAAAAATATGGCTGCTGCATCACAACTACCTTCCAGGTCTTGCTCAGATGTCTTTTGTGGCTAACCCTATCCCAGAACAATAGGAGGAAGCGAACTCTGGGGGACATACTTCCAGCTAGTTGAGACAGTACAAAGCTACCACAGTCCCCTCCTTGTCAACTTGGCAGCCATATTTAACAACACTTAACTTTCAACGAAGGCGATAGCAAAATCATGCTTTCTGCTACTATGATGCAATTATTCTTCATGCAACCAAAACCAAGACAGCCTTCTCCCACACAGAAGATACAAAGTTTATTTATCCATTTTGGGGTGATATTCTTTTCTTCTTCCAGTGAGTCACACACTCCTAATGATATTCTCCAACTTAACTGCTGAGATACTATGAGATATAAGATTAATTTATGTTAGCATATTTTATGTGACTATGTGTAGGCAAATGGGGAAAAGAGGAGTAAAAATGGTTAATATATAAATATATGCCTATCAAAACAAAAAATAAATTTTTATAACTGCTATAGTCTGTTTCTGTAAATGTTCACCTGACTGTAGCTGGTGTTTGTCACCACCTTTTCCATCACCCGTTCCATAACCTTTTTGCACATAGCAACGGCTCCATGTCATACTTTCTATAACACGAGCTCCTTATCAGCAGTGGTGTTATGTAGAATTCCACAAAGTTGCATAAAGAATTCTGCTGGTCGGGACACTTGGGTGACTCAGTCAGTTAAGCATCTGACTCTTGATCTCCACTCAGGTCTTGATCTCAGGGTTGTGAGTTCAAGCCCTGCATCGGGCTCCAGGCTGGGCATGGAGGTTACTTTAAAAAAAAAAAAATCTGCAAGTCCACCACTGTGGTTTTGGCAGAAGCATTGCATAAGGACAAATCCATATTCAGAGTATCTATTAAGTGGGAAAAAAGAATCTTGTAATACCCAGAGAAACTTGATACATTGTGTTCTGGGAAACATCCTTAAGAATGATACCTGACTTATCATCAGAAGCAATAGAAGTTATCGAGAGAAAACATTTTTAAAAGAAAACAAAACTTTAAAGCTGGCTTCCTATGAACATGAAAGTATATACTGGGGTTTCTTAAGTATATTTGGTAGATAATATTATATTAGTTTCAGGTGTACAATATGGTGATTTGACAATTATATACATTATGAAACTCCATGATAAGTGTAGTCACCATCTTTTGTCATATGAAGTTATTATAATATTTTTGACTATATTCCCTATGCTGTACTTCTCATCCCCGTGACCTATTTATTTTCTAGCTGGAAGTTTGTACCTCTTAATTCTCTTCACTTAGATTGCCTTTGTTAAAAATCACTTCTAAGAAAGTGGAAAGTAATGCACCGACTGGTAAACTCTATTTGCAATGGGTATTTCTGAAAAAGGATTCAAACACAGAACGTATAAAAAGCTCATATGATTCAATAAGAATAAGACCAACAAAAATGACAAAAACTTTAAGAGTCACTTCAGAAATGAGATATCTGATAGCTAAGAAACCTACAAAAAACCTCATTAGGGAAATGAAAATAAAACCCACTTGAGTATTTCATTTGCCCTGAGTGTATGAATGTAGCTAGGTGGAAGTAGCCCCAAGGAGTAAGAGGAAATAAAAACTACCTCTAGGAAAGAGACAAGTGGGTGAATTTCCTAGAAGTTTCCATTGCTGAACCCCTGTGGAGAGAAGAAAAAGCGGAAAGTGTCTGCCTTCAGCCCAGGGCAGTGATCCCAGGGTCCTGGGATCCAGCCCTGCACTGGGCTCCCCGCTCCACTGGGAGCCTTCTTCTTTGTCTCCCACTCCCCCTGCTTGTGTTCCCTCTCTCACTGGCTGTCTCTCTCTGTCAAATACAAAAATAAAATCTTTGAAAAAAAATTTTTTAAGGATGGTAAATATACATGTTCCCATTTTTTATATTTAGGAAATAGACATAGCTTTCCTGACTTTAAAATCATCTCTTTTATTTTCATCCAGGGTGTAGCATCTTACAGGGCTCCTACAGAGTCAGGGTGGGAATATGGAGAAGCAATTGGCCCCAGAAAAGGGTGGCTGGATATCCCAGCAATGGTGACATTACTGGTTTCCACTGGAACCCAAAAGGACCAGGAAAAGAAGATGCCAAACCCAGGTACATATTGCCCCCAGGATCATTAGATGAAATCATCCACTAGCCAGTTAACAGTGCTGAATGCTTTAGCAAATCTCTCATCCAACAGTGCTCTGGGAAGAATAAGAGGCTACCGGGAAAGAGGAGATATTGTTACTTAAGCATCCAGAACATGTTTCCATATCAAGATATGTGCTGCTTGGCTTTGTCCTCTCTGCCTGTAATATCTGCGTGGGGTACCTCTGAACTTCCTTTACATCTTTATTCAAATGTCACCACTTTATAAATCTTTCATCTCTCTATTTTTCTACCCTGAGAATCAGGTTCTGGTACACTCCAAGCAGCAAGAACAAAAGCAGTTCTTTGCTGAAGCACCACCGCCTGGTGTTCTGCTAAAATATTCTTCCAAGGTTGACGGACAAGTTAAATAGCAGCGAAGACTAGTCCCAGTGGGAGCTACCATTGCTGAACCAAAGTCAGTAAACTTCCCATTGCAGTAATCACGTGAGAGAAGATTCAGGAGGGCTGGCTGATTTTTAATCTTTTGCCTAGCCGGATGTGAAAGTGATCGACTTCAAATGATAAAGATAATACATGGGATGATTTGGGCTGGAGAGTAATAGGACATCACGGAAATTAAGCTTAGCATGTTGCAGACGTTGGGAGGTTTTTCTCTGTTAAGTGAAATTGTGTTTACTGCTCTGTCCTTTATTGTAGTGTGGAAACATCCTGAGAAGCAGGAGCAAGAGCCGATGATGGAAAAAAATAATAATTGCATTATAGGGAACAATGCTTGGTTTACTCTCCTCATGTCATAACATGCCACCCAATCTCCCAATATGGCATCATAATGTCCTGACTTCCCATTAACAATAAGAAACATGATAGACCGTGGATACTTATGATAATACATGAAATATGCTATGTAAATTACAAAACACACCTCAGAAAATATTGAGCTTTATCTCGTCAATAAACTCCACTGCAATTTCAGATTGTGTCTCCCAAGCCCTCAGTGTTTTATACATTACAGGCATCTGGTTGAGTGCCTATGATAGGGAGGTTATCATACTCGGTGATTCGCGTGTGTGTTCTCATTTAATTCTTATTGGAACACGTCAAGGTTGGCTGCATCATCCTTTCGGGAGGCAGTGTAGCTATGGGCTGGAGACCATAAACTTGGGTTGGATTCTAAATCCACCATTCATTAGTTAAGATCTTAGGCAAATTACTTAATAATTTTTATGCTTCAGTTTTCTCATTCCTACAGAGTGAGTACTGATGAGAAGTAAATGAGATGATGCATGTCAAAGCTCAGCCCGATAGGCCATAGAAAGACACTGGCTACTCACAGGCAGGAAGGTTGGGTATAAGAGAAGTTAAACACCTTGCTGAGTAAGTGACAGAGGGGAGCCTTCCCTCCGTATCCTATTTAGAGCAGAGATTTTCCTCTCCCCAAAAGCAATTCTCTATTTCAATACAGTATTGTATATTGTTTATAGTGCTCACCACTATTTAAAATTGTCTTATTTTTAAAAGTCTGTTTATTTATTTTTTTTTCTTTTCCCACTGCAGCGTGGGCCTTTTCAATCTTCTTCACTGCCCCACCTTCCCTGCCTGAACAATGCCTCTCCCAGAGGAGGTATGATCATACACATTTGTTGAATGAATGCGCAAAAGATGAAATTACAGTTGACCCTTGAACAAGGCGAACGCTGAGGACCCTGAGCCCCGCACGATTGAAAATCTGTGTTTTTATATTGTAACTCACCAAAAAACTGCTAATAGCCTGCTGTTGACCAGAAGCCGTACTGATAACCATCAATTAACATCGATTTTTCATGTTAGATGTATTATATGCTGTGTTATTACAAAAGTAAGCTAGAGAAAAGAAAACGTTATTAGGAAAATCATAAGGAAGAAAAATACATTTGCACGACTGTACTGTATTTATCGACACTGTAAGTTTACGTTGCCTGTTTACAAGATAAGCTGTCTGTCGGCAACTACATCAATATTGTCTCACATGTTACAAAACTCTAGATGCTACATGTATTACTGACAGTAGACATCAAAAATGAAATGATAATGTGAAAAAGAAATTCATACTTATTTACAGGTATAGCAGCTCATGTATTGATAATGACGAAGCAGCAATACGATTGCTATACGGCAGTCCAGTGTAATCGATATGACTGCTTCCCGGTCACAGCGGGTAGCCTTTGTGTGTAGCCGTAGTGTGATGATTATGACTCACCAGCACCAGGGAATAAACTAGCCTCTATACTGATGAGCGACTCATTACAAAATGTTTACGGCATACAGCATTACAGTCATATTTATAATACGCGATTGGAGACATGGTCACGTTTTTAAAAAACTGTTTACCTAATCCACAGTTTCTCCAATAAAGAGAGAGAGAGGCATACGTTATAGTAATGCAATTCTTTGAAAGCAAAGTGATAAAACAATAAGAAAAGTGTGTATGATTAATTTTATATTAAATATCACTTACCTATGCCTATCTAAGGATAGGCTGTGAATGGGTCCCTGTACAGTAAATGTTTGTGTGTGTAAGTTTTGACCAATTTTAACTTCTACAATACATTGGTGTCTATTTTATGGTAGTGAATGGTAAAATAGACTAGTATCTACATATATCTTGTGCATTAATGACATATCTTTTTCTTAATTTTTCCCATATTTCTAGGCTATCCAGTTCATCAAATTGTCACAAATGCCCCCACAATTTTCCAATATATTTATTGAAAAATAAACCTATGTAAGTGGCCCTGCACCATTCGAACCTGTGTTGTTCAAGGGTCCACTGTATGTCTAGAGTCCTTGTGATTCCAATACAAATGTAAAGGATGAAGCTGGACTAATTCTCCTTGTTATTTATCTAGAATTGTCGAGATTTCTACCCTGCGAATCACATGATTTAATCTATGCAAGGTATCTAGTGGTCAATTGACTTGGCCTCTATTTCAGGCAAAATAAGCAGCGAGAGATTGCAGATTTGGCCCTACTAGGTATGGGAATCCTCCTTCCGTCAAAGGTATGCCTTTCTTGTTGAGGACACTGTCTCTCCAACATGTGAGTGAACTTATCAGTGGATCAGTATTTTCATCAGATACAAACTTCACAGCAAGTGGGCTTTCTGAGTGGTGAGGCCAGGTGCTCACTATCACTGAGGCATCTGAATCGAAGAAAAAAGGAGCTTGACTTGGAATGGCTTTTGTCTCAAAGCCCATGCCTACCCCTAGCCCTTACACTTCTGAATCAGGAGACATTTCCAGAATTTCCTTCATTAACCACAACTGCATCTGTTTTCTTAGGAAAACTCTACGTTAGCCATCGAGACGCCTTTGTAGCCTATTCCATTTTTCAGAACATGGTTTAAGTACGGGGAAGGCACTCTCCTCTAGTATTAGCCACTAAGCCATGCTGTTTCCTTTGCTTATTTTAGTTGTTCAGAGGAAAGGGTTTGAAGTCTACTTAGACCACCAGTTTCCCAGAAGTAGATGTATATTCTGAATAATCTTAATTAATGCTATCTTGTACTATTAGATTTTTCCTGGACATACTTTTTTCTCCAACTACATTTTCACAGAGAACAGAGAATGTTGCTTTTGTAATTTTCAGAGCTTGGAGGGAAATTCTAGATACAAAAATCACTGTTTAAGCAAATATGTGTATGTTAAATCAAACTAAAATTATACCTGGAGTATGACACAGGCAAGACAGACCATAATTACTATTTATTTTTAAAACAGCTTTATTGAAGCATAATTTACATTTCATAAAATTCATCCATTTTGAATTTACAGTTCAATGACTTTTAGTAAATTAACTGACTTATGAAACCATTACAATAGTCCATTTTTAAATATTTTATCACCCCAAAAAGATCCTTCATATCCAATTACATTGAATCCTTATTTCCACCCCTGGCCCCAGACAACCATGATCTACTTTCTCTCTCTCTAGGTTCCTCTTCTGAACATTTAATATACGTGGAACAATTCAATATGTTGGCTCTTGTGTCTGGCTTCTTTTCCTTAACATATTTTTTAGAGTCATCGATGTTGAAGCATATGGTATTTAACTCCTTTTTATCACTGAATAGTATTCCATTGATGAATATGCCACATTTCATTTATCCATTTACCATCTGATGGACATTTGGATTGTTCCCATGTTTTTGGCTATTCGGAAAAATTATCACAATATAGATTTCCATTATTTTCAGAACATATATACTCTAACATTTAAACCATTTACGGGATAACACAAATGTAGGTGGCGTGACAGATTCCAAACCTCATAGACTCCTGAGCCAGATAGATATATGTTCTCCTTCTTATTATACCACTTACCAGACGTTTGACCTTGAGTTAATTACTTAATCTCTTTGAAATTTAGTTTCCTTGTTTCTACATTGGGAATGATAATATCTCTTGCGTGACTTTTGTATTAGAATAATGTAATAAAGCAAAAAGGTAGTTTAGCACATAGGATGGATGCACATTCACAATTTGGGGTGATTTGCAAGTTCTAAAACTTTCTTTGAAACTTCATAGAAAGATTTCTAACCAAAGCGCTTTTCCTACCCCAGAGTTCTATGCCACCTGCAACTCTCTCTGCGGCTGAAAAATGGCGTCCGGGACGAAGCAGCCGGCTGCTGAGAGGTTGTCAGCTCTCTCTGTGTAATGAACCCGTGCGGGATTTCCTCACCATATGCAAATCTGGAAACAGCGTTTGAACCACAGGAAACTGAATCTAGGGCCGAGCTGGTTGGTGTGTTGGTGTGTTTCCAGGACATTTATTTATTTATTTATTTATTTATAATGATTTTTTATTATATTATATTATGTTAGTCACCATACAGTACATCCCCAGTTTCCGATGTAAGTCTCGATGATTCATTAGTTGTGTATAACACCCAGTGCACCATGCAATACGTGCCCTCCTTACTACCCATCACCGGCTTATCCCATTCCCCCACCCCCCTCCCCTCTGTGTCCCTCAGTTTGTTTCTCATAGTCCATAGTCTCTCATGTTTCATAACCCCTTCTGATTACCCCCCCTTTCTTTATCCCTTTCTTCCCCTACTGATCATCCTAGTTCTTATGTTCCATAGATGAGAGAAATCATATAATAGTTGTCTTTCTCTGCTTGACTTATTTCACTTAGCATTATCTCCTCCAGTGCCGTCCATGTTGTAGCAAATGTTGAGAACTCGTTCTTTCTGATAGCTGAGTAATATTCCATTGTATTTATGGACCACAGCTTCTTAATCCAGTCATCTGTTGAAGGGCATCTCGGCTCCTTCCACGATTTAGCTATTGTGGACATTGCTGCTATGAACATTGGGGTGCATATGGCCCTTCTCTTTACTACGTCTGTATCTTTGGGGTAAACACCCAGTAGTGCAATGGCTGGATCATAGGGTAGCTCAATTTTTAACTTTTTAAGGGACCTCCACACGGTTTTCCAGAGTGGCTGTACCAATTGCATTCCCACCAACAATGTAGGAGGGATCCCCTTTCTCCACATCCTCTCCAACAATTGTTGTTTCTTGCCTTGTCTATTTTTGCCATTCTAACTGGCGTAAGGTGGTATCTCAGTGTGGTTTTGATTTGAATTTCCTTGATGGCTAATGATTTTGAACATTTTTTCATGTGTCTGTTAGCCATTTGTATGTCTTCATTGGAAAAGTGTCTGTTCATATCTTCTGCCCATTTTTTGATTTGTTTATTTGTTTCTCATGTATTGAGTTTGAGAAGTTCTTTGTAGATCTTGGATACCAGTCCTTTATCTGTAGTGTCATTTGCAAATATCTTCTCCCATTCCATGGGCTGCCTCTTAGTTTTTCTGACTGTTTCCTTGGCTGTGCAGAAACTTTTAATCTTGATGAAGTCCCATAAATTCATTTTATCTTTTGTTTCTCTTGCCTTTGGGGATGTATCATGAAAAAGGTTGCTTTGGCCGATGTCGTAGAGGTTGCTGCCTATGTTCTCCTCTAGAATTTTGATGGATTCCTGTCTCACATCGAGGTCTTTCATCCATTTGGAGTTTATTTTTGTGTATGGTGTGAGATAGTGGTCAAGTTTCATTCTTTTGCATGTAGCTGTCCAATTTTCCCAGCACCATTTATTGAAGAGACTGTCTTTTTCCCACCGGATGTTTTTTCCTGCTTTATCAAATATTAGTTGCCCAAAGAGCTGAGGGTCCATTTCTGGGCTCTCTATTCTGTTCCATTGGTCTATGTGTCTGTTTTTGTGCCAGTACCATGCTGTCTTTGTGATCACAGCTTTGTAGTACAGCTCGAAATCCGGCATTGTGATGCCCCCAGCTTTGTTTTTCCTTTTCAACAGTTCCTTGGAGATTCGGGGCCTTTTCTGGTTCCATACAAATTTAAGGACTATTTGTTCCAGTTCTTTGAAAAATGTCCTCGGTATTTTGATCAGGATAGCATTGAAAGTGTAGATTGCTCTGGGTAGCATGGACATTTTAACTATGTTAATTCTTCCGATCCATGAGCATGGAATATCTTTCCATCTTTTTATGTCTTCCTCAATGTCTTTCAAGAGTGATTTATAGTTTCTAGAATATAGGTCCTTTACGTCTCTGGTTAATTCCAAGGTAACGTATGGTTTTTGGTGCTATTGTAAATGGGATGGATTCCCTAATTTCTCTTTGTTTGGTCTCGTTATTCGTGTACAGAAATGCAACTGATTTCTGAGCATTGATTTTGTATCCCGCCACGTTACTGAATTGCTCTATAACTTCTAATAGTTTGGGAGTGGCTTCTTTTGGGTTTTCCATATAGAGTATCATGTCATCTGCGAAGAGAGACATTTTGACTTCTTCTTTGCCGATTGAATACCTTTGATCCCTTTTTGTCGTCTGATTGCTGTTGCAAGGACTTCTAGTACTGTGTTGAATAATAGTGGCGAGAGTGGGCATCCTTGTCGAGTTCCTGATCTTAAGGGAAATGCTTCCAGCTTTTCCCCATTGAGAATAATATTTGCAGTAGGCTTTTCATAGATGGCTTTTATGAGATTGAGAAATGTACCTTCTATTCATACACTCTGAAGGTTTTTAATCAGGAAAGGATGCTGTATTTTGTCAAATGCTTTTTCGGCATCGATTGAGAGGATCATATGGTTCCTGAGTCTTTTCTTGTTGATATGATGTATCACACTGATTGATTTGCGAATATTGAACCACGCTTGCATCCCAGGTATGAATCCCACTTGATCGTGATGGATAATCCTTTTAATGAACTGTTGGATTCTATTTGCAAGTATCTTGTTGAGGATTTTGGTGTCCATATTCATTAGGGAAATCGGTCTGTAATTCTCCTTTTTGAGGGGGTCTTTGCCTGGTTTGGGGATCAAGGTAATATTGGCCTCATAGAATGAGTTTGGTAGCTTTCCTTCTGTTTCTATTTTTTGAAATAGCTTTAGGAGAATAGGTATTATTTCTTCTTTGAATGTTTGGTAGAATTCCGCAGGAAAACCGTCCGGGCCTGGAGTTTTGTTATTTGGAAGGTTATTTATCACTGACTCCATTTCTTCATAATTAATTGGCCTGTTTAAGAAATCAATTTCTTCCTGTTTCAATCTTGGTAGTTTATAGGTTTCCAGGAAGGATTCCATCTCTTCCAGATTGCTTAGTTTATTGGCATATAGCTGTTGATAAAAATTTCTAATAATCCTTCCAATTTCAATGGTGTTCGTCATGACCTCTCCTTTTTCATTCATAATTTTAATAATCTGGGTCCTTTCTCTTTTCTTTTGGATAAGTCTTGCCAGTGGTCTGTCAATTTTATTGATTCTCTCCGAGAACCAGCTTCTAGTCCTGTTGATCTGCTCTACTGTACTTCTGGTTTCTGCTTGATTGATTTCAGCTCTAGCTTTGGTCAACTGCGTCCTCGTGTGTGGATTAGGCCTGTCCCTCTGTTGTTGTTCAAGCTTCTTGAGGTGAGACTATAAAAACTGCATTTTAGATTTTTCTATTCTTTTGAGTGAGGCTTGGATGGCTATGTATTTCCCCCTTAGGACTGCCTTTGCAGTATCCCATAGGTTTTGGACTGTTGTATTTTCATTCTCATTGGTCTCCATAAATTGTTTAATTTGATTTTTGATTTCCTGGTTTATCGAGTCATTCCTGAGCAAGATGGTTCTTAGTCTCCAAGTGTTTGAGTTTCTTCCAAATTTTTTCTTGTGGTTGAGTTCCAATTTCAGAGTGTTGTGGTCTGAGAATATGCAGGGGATAATTTCAATCTTTTGGTATCAGCTGAGACCTATTTTGTGTCCCAGAACATGGTCTATTCTTGAGAATGTTCCATGGGCATTAGAATAGAATGAGTATTCTTTGGTTCTGGGGTGTAGTGTTCTATATATATCTATGAGGTCCAACTCGTTGAGTATGGCATTCAAAGCCTTTGATTCTTTGCTTAGTTTTTGCCAGGGTGTTCTGTCTATTTCTGAGAGTGGAGTGTTGAGGTCCCCTACTATTAATGTATTTTTATTTATATGTCTCCTTATTCTGGTTAAGAGTTGGCTTGTGTATCTTGCTGCTCCCCTGTTGGGGGCATATATATTTATAATTGTCATATCCACTTGTTGAATACTTCCTTTAAGAATAATATAGTGCCCTTCTGCATCTCTAACTATAGTCTGTAGTTTAAAATCCAATTTATCTGATATGAGAATTGCTACCCCAGCTTTCTTTTGAGGTCCATTTGCGTGAAAGATGGTACTCCATCCCCTTACTCTCAGTCTGAATGCATCTTTGGGTTCGAAATGAGTCTCTTGTAGACAGCAAATGGATGGGTCATTTCTTTTTATCCAATCTGCAACCCTGTGGCGTTTTAAGGGAGAATTTAAGCCATTAATATTAAGACTGAGCACTGAGAGATATGCTTTTAATGATGCCATGTTGTCAGTAAAGTCTTTGTATTGGCTGTGACTTTCTGTTCTGTATCACTCTTGGGGCCTTTTTACTTTTATAGAACCCCCTGTAATATCTCCTGTAGGGCTGGTTTCGTGGTTACGAAATTGGTTAGTGACTGGCGATTCTGAAATGTCTTTATTTCTCCATCAATTCTGAATGACAGCCTTGCTGGATAAAGGATCCTTGGCTGCATGTTTTTCTCTGAAAGAGCTTTAAAAATGCTCCCCCAACCCTTTCTCTCATTCCAGGTCTGTGTAGACAGGTCTGACGTAATTCTGATGCCTTTGCCTTGGTACGTGAGAAATTTCTTTGCCCTGGCCGCTTTCAATACTGTATCCTTGCATCTAATATTTGCAAATTGCACTATGACGTGACGTGGCATAGGTTTGTCGTGGTTGAGCTTGGGAGGGGTCCTCTCTGCCTCTTGGACACGAATGTTTGTTTCCCTTGCTAGATTAGGGAAGTTTTCAGCTACAATTTGTTCAAATATCTCTTCTAGACCTCTGTTTTTCTCCACCCTCTCGGGGATGCCGATGATTCTAACATTGGATCGTTTCATTGAGTCAGTAATCTCCCGTAGCCAACATTCGTGGACATGGATTTTTTAAAAATTATCTTCTATTTTCATTTTTTCCTCTATTAACCCATCCTCCAATTCACTAACCCGTTCCTCTGCTTCGGTGACCCTGGCCGTCAGAGCCTCTAGTTTTGCCTGCATTTGGCTCATAGAATTTTTAATTTCTGTCAAATTCGCTCTCATTTCTGACCTTAGGGATTCTATATTCTCAGAAACCTTTTCGTTAATACTTTTTTCAATTCTGCTCATAATTTTGACCATCGTTACTCTGAATTCCATTTCTGATAATTTGGTTACATCCATATCCATTATTTCTGTGGCAGAGGCCACAGACTCACTGTCTTTTCTTTGCTGGGGGGGGGGGGGCTTCTTCTTCTTGTCATTCTGATGAGGAGAGGTTGCGGGGTTGTCCAGAGCCCAAATTATTGACTGGGTCCCAGGCCGTGCCCCTTGTTTTATAGGGATCTTAGAGATGTGGGCTTCTTCTTTAAAGATTTTATTTATTTATTTATCTGAGAGAGGGAGACAGATAGTCAGCAAGAACGGGAACAGAAACAGGGGAGTGGGAGAGGAAGAAGCAGGCTCCCAGCGGAGGAGCCCGATGAGGGACTCCTTTCCGGAACTCTGGGATCACGCCCTAAGCCGGAGACAGGCACCCAATGACTGCGCCACCCAGGCGCCCCGGGTTGTGGGCTTCTTGATTTTTCAGCCTGCCTTCTGTGTTCTGGGGGAGGGGCCTGCCGCGCCGATACTCAGGCAACCCTGTTTGGGTAGAGTCTCGGCGTCCCCTGCGAGGGGGGATGGGGATGGGCACTCTCTGAGCCGGTATCTCCAGGCTTTTGTTCTCTGGCGGCTTTCCCTGGTGGCCGGCTATGCCTCTTCTGAGAGTCAGAGCAGCAGAGGCAGCATTGTCACAGAACAGAGGGATTGCGGCCCATTCTCCACTGATGTTCTGGCCACTTTAACTCTGTTACTGTTGGTGCTGCTCAACCCTGCAGCGTCCCGGGATGTGCGCCCCACACCCGCCGTCCCTGCCCTCACTTCCAGGGCCGGCGCGTCTCTGTCCTTTGTGTTTCTAATGCCGCCAGCTACCGGCCGCCCCGCATGCTCCCGGGTCTCCCAGTCTCAGTCTGTGCCCGGTGAGCACACCACGATTCCGGAGTTCCGTGAGAAGCCTGGTGGCTTGCGCACCCGGTTCAGGGTCTCAGTCTGCTGTTTCGCGGGTGCCGACTGCGAGTCCGCCCGCTCCCCCGTTCAGGTGGCCTGCCAGCCGCCAGCCACCCCACGCACGCTCCAGGAGCTCCGGTCTCAGTCTGGATCCCATGAGCACACCGGGATTCCAGTGTTCCCCGAGATGTCTGGTGGCGCATGTTCACGGCTCACCGGTCTCAGTCCGCTCTCTTGCGGGTGCCCACCATGGGTCCGCCCGCTCCCCCTCCCCCGTGCAGGTGGCTGCCGCTTCCCGGCGCCCAAACGCGGCGGCTCCCTCCCCCTTCCGTTTATCTTCCGATATCTGTGCGCGGTTTTACGGCTCCCCTCTTGGTACCTCAATACTCAGTGCTGGAGATGTTCATTTGTAGAGATCCGGATGTATCTTCCTGCATCTCAGGCTGATTCCATGGTTATTTAGGCTGTTCTGTTACCTATCCAGCTCGACTCAGGGGACCAGCTGAAAAAGGGGTCCCCTACTCCTCCGCCATCTTAACTCCGAAAAACCAGTATCCTGAATACTTACTAAAGGAAATAGTTTGGGTTAGTATGGAATTTGGTATCACCCTGAAATATGAGGATTTGTTACTAGAGGCGGGGGGGGGGACATATTCCCTGTTAGGGGACCCTGCTGACAGTGAAAAGAATGAAGGAGGTGATTGGCAAGCAGTCCTTTCAAAGAGGCACATAAACAAACATTGAAAAACAGGAAACACATAAGATAATTCATTTGGACACTTTTATATGCAGCATGTATAGGATTTAAAATAACATCCCCAAGTTAAACTGAAAACATTACTATGTAAATGCCACAACTAAGCCAATTAAAAGAGTAAATACCAGCCTTGCAAATTGGTCTCCCTTAAGGGCACTCAAAGGCTAGGACTGCATGCTGCTTTCTAAAGAAATGTCCTCCTCTCTATCCATCTTCTCTGCTTTGACAGCAAACCCATTGACCGGCATATGTTTTGAAATTTCTGAACAATTGACTTTCAAGGCCTAGCAAACACTCCTTCTCCACCTTCTTAGAAACCTCCTAGGAGCCACCATGGCCAATTAAAAACATCATAAATCTAACCCCAAAACTGCATTATTTCAAAAAGAAATTGGACGCCCCCATTCCCCATGTTGTTTGTACACATCTGTGTTGGTTCTTTTGCTGAATAGGCCACGCCAGCAGGAGATCATTAATCAGCAGGTGTCACCAAGCCCAAGTACAGAACGGCTTAATAGGAAAATGGCATCTTTTTTTATTCCCTGTTGTCACCTACTAAAATGTAAGCTCCTTGTTGATCTCATCACACTGAGTTATGTTTTAGTGAAGTGTTGAAAAGACCCAGCCTGCACATATTCTGGAATTTTTGAAATAATGTCTCAGTGAACAGATGTATATTTTCTTCCAGCAGCTCTTTTTGGAAATGAATTTTTATGAGCCCAAAACATCCTTGATTTGACCCCATTTAAAAGTCAAGTTAAAACTAAATACTGAAAGAAAGAAAGAAAGAAAGAAAGAAAGAAAGAAAGAAAGAAAAAATTTGACAAAAATGTAAAGAAATTATCAACACCAAGACTTTTGAGACCGAAAAACTCTGGGTTAACAATAAGCTTTTGTTTAGTGGAACAAATTTATAGCATAAGAGAGAGGTAAAAAGCACAGGCTCTAGGTACAGACTATCTGCATTCAGATCTTTCATATTTTAGTTCTGACCTTGAACAAATTTTTCCACTTCTTGCTTCGATCTTTTGGAAGAATTGGGATAGTAAATAACACGTACCTCATAGGGTTCCTAGAACCTGGCGCATAATAAGTGTTCAATGAATGCTAATTATTATTTACATATAGGTAGATGAGAGAAGCAGTTAATGTAGAGTTATATACCAGTGACTATAAAATGTAAGCGGAATCCGTGCTTTGTACTTTATATTGATAACAAAGGGTTTTGCTTATCTGTTCACCGAGAAGAGCAAAGAACTTTCCTATAAAGAACAAAGAGCTTTTCCTCTAATATTGAAAATGTCATCCTAATGTTCCCAAGAACTGTTAACTAGGAATGTTTGTTACAGAGACCTCACTGGTGAGATGTTAGGAAACACTGATTATTGTAATTGTAAACTCTATTTACCGTGGGAGGCTGTCCCGACTCACCGGCCAGTAATCAGCAAACACTAAATGTAGCATTGCTGATTTAGGTCAAATTTCTTCAATCAATGTAGAAGGACTGAGCAGACTCACCAAAATTTTGTAACATAGCTAAAGGCATTTCTCACTGTAAAAATAAATTAAAAAAAAAAAATAAGATGATTCTGGGGCGCCTGGGTAGCGCAGTCGTTGAGCGTCTGCCTTCGGCTCAGGGCATGATCCCGGAGTCCTGGGATCGAGCCCCACATTGGGCTCCTCCGCTGGGAGACTGCTTCTTCCTCTCCCACTCCCCTGCTGTGTTCCCTCTCTCGCTGGCTGTCTCTTTGTCAAAATAAATAAATAAAATCTTTAAAAAAAATAAATAAGATGATTCTAACAGATTTCCTTCAAATCACATTGCAATTTCTTTTTTTGAGATGACAACAGTATCTTCTGTCTGACAGCGTTCAACTTGCTTTTGGATGTATTCAGTGTTTTCTCAACTTCAAATGCACTTGAAAACCCATAAAGGAGGGAAAAAATATCCTTGTTCATGTTCAATAGTTGCATGAAGAAACTTTCCAAAAGTCATATCTATCGTTGTCTTCTGCAAGGAACTCTTACAGGACTCTGAAAACGTGATGGTGATGGGGAAGAAAAGTCAACGCTGTTCCCTTCTTGCCTTCCACTGTGTGGAACAATGTAATGTGTCCTTTTCCTAAACTCTCCGACTCCACCAGGATGAGGAGACGGGGTGGATGTGGCTGAGAACTAAGGCATCAGGAGTACTTAGGCCCACGATGGCTTGAGTGGTTTCCTGTGGCCTAGAGTCCCAGGCCTGGGCGAGCAAAGGGCAAGGAGGAAAGGAGGGAGGGCCAACGAGGATGACCAGGACTTTTTTCCCACTGGGACAAGGTGATTAGCAGATACCCAGATGTGCTCCTTCCTCTCATACTCACTTTTGGCTTGGCTCTTAACTCCTACCCAACCCTCACTAAATGTCCAGAAGAGCCCACACAAACTGAGTGAGCCACCAGATACCCCAAAGCAGCCTCCAGAAAAGACCCATGGTCCCCCAGTGGGAAATCTGCTCCTCCTACCAAGACTGGGAACTAACACTGGGTGCAAAAATGAAGACTATGTGATAGGTTCACGTTCCGGGCTGGAAACGGAGAATAAGCTTGACGTGTCAGTATCTGAATTCCTGAAACTTACCCTCCGTCAATCACACTTTTATTCTTATGTCAATCCTCAGTAAGAGAGGTTCTGTCCCAAGCCCCATTTATTGCTGGGTGCCCCTCCACCTTTGTAAACATGGAGACCTCCTTTTTACATCCAAAAATTTTTGCAGATAGTAATGGATTTTCAATATCCACTGATTAAAAAATAATATTATGAATACAGTAATACTTTTAAATAAATGTGTTTGTTTTTCACTAACCACAATACATCCATGTGAATTTTTAACCTAGAAGGACAAATATGTATAAAACAAACTTCTCAGAGCACCTGGGTGGTTCAGTTGGTTAAGAATCTGACTTGTGATTTCAGCTCAGGTCATGATCTCATAGGTCGTGGGATCGAGCCCCACTGAGCGTGGATCCTGCTCGAGATTCTCTCCCTCTGCCCCTACTCTCTCTCTTTCTCTCTCTAAAACAAATAAATAAGTCTTTAAAAAAAATAAATGGGGGCACCTGGGTGGCTCAGTCAGTTAAGTGTCTGCTTTTGGCTCAGGTCATGATCCCGGAGTCCTGGGATCAAGCCCCATATCAGGGTCCCTCCTCAGTGGGGAGTGTGCTTCTCCCTCTTCCCCTCACCCTGCTCATGCTCCCTCTCTCTCAAATACATAAATAATCTTTTTTAAAAAAATAAAGTAAGTCAAAATAAAATGAAAATAAAACGAACTCATCACCGTGCCTGACACAGTGAAAGCACTCAGTAAAGAGTAGCTACTCACGAATGCTGCTAATGAATGAGAGTGCTGTTGTCGAAGTTTACTCAGTCCACGGGTAATGCCTGGTATGCTTGTGGATTCTGAGTCTTAACAGCTCTTCAGTAACATGAGCTATATACTAGGCTCCGAATTCCCCATAGCAGTAACTTTGTCTGATTCATATTTCGACACCAGCAGCGTCGAGCTCTGTGTCTTGCTTATAGACAATTCTTGATAAATTAATTGAATTGAATCTACTTCCCTCAAATGTCATGAAGAGATGAAGTATCTTGGCTCTGCTCCTTGGCATTTCTAAACTTCTTTATTGTTTTTTAAAAAAATTTATAGGCTTCTACTTGTTAAAAAAGAAGATGAAGAAGAAAATGGAATGTTATTCGTGAAAACTAAAGGAAAGACTTCTTGGAGAAGAATGGATATGGCAGAGTTTTGCTGGAATTTGTTCTCAGCATAACCTGAGCATAATTCTTTTTTTTTTTTTTCTGAGCATAATTCTGCTCAAAGAGCCAGGGCGCTAAAAGGGGCGCCTGGGTGGCACAGCGGTTAAGCGTCTGCCTTCGGCTCAGGGCGTGATCCCAGCATTATGGGATTCAGCCCCACATCAGGCTCCTCTGCTATGAGCCTGCTTCTTCATCTCCCACTCCCCCTGCTTGTGTTCCCTCTCTCGCTGGCTGTCTCTCTCTCTGTTGAATAAATAAATAAAATCTTTAAAAAAAAAAAAGAGCCAGGGTGCTAAGAAGGACTCAGTTTCTGGTTACCCTAAAACTGGTGACAGATAAAATTGGCCTGCTGAATAATCTGAGTCCTTGTCCTTTTAAAACAGATAGGTTTATGTCCTAAAAAATAAAAAACATTTATGAACAAATATGAAAATTTCACACCTCAATAGAAACGTGGATGAAAGTCATGAAAAAGTCAATTCGCTAAAGAAACAATAGAAGGGATTAATAAGATTTTGAAAATAAATTCAACCCCACAGACAATTAACAAAATACAAAATCAAATAATGAGACGTAGCATATTTTTACAACAAATTGATGGGGGTTGGGGGGAACGTGTCCTTCCTAGAATACTGAGGGGTGGTAAGACACACTGTCATACACTGCTGACTAACATATAAACTAGTACAAATTTCTTAGATGCTAATATTTACCAAAATCCTTAAGAAGGTTAATATTGGTGACCTGAATGCTCATTGGTGGTAGACTGGCGGGCTAAACAATGGAACGCGCATGTGTGATGGATGGCAGAAAAGGACACAATGGCATGTGCCTCCCTGAATCCATGCTCTTTGCAACTTGGCTGCTCTTCCTTGAAGAGGTCGATGCTATCTCTCCATCTCTTAAATCTGGGCTGCACTTAGGATTTGCTTTGGCCAACAGAATGTGGCAGAAGTGACGGTGTACAAATTCTGAGCCTACACCTTATGAGACCTTGCCTGCATGAGACTATCCTGCCTGCTCTCTTAAGACCTCTGCTTTTGCTATGTGAGTAAGGCCAGGCTAACCTCCTAGAGGATGAGACCATGTGGGCCACAGCCATGTCAGCCCAATTGCCACTGAGGCCCTGGACACATGGGAGAGCCCAGCCAAGATCAGCAAATCGACCTGTAGCCGATCACAGTGTACTTCAGATGTACGAGGGAGTCCAGCTAAGACTAAAAGAAATACCCAGTTGAGTTCCACTTACATTGCTGACCCAGAAATAGCAACTAAATCTAGGATATCATGATTGTAAAGTCGCCATTAGAAAGAATATGTTATAATGATATGCATTGGCCTGGGAGGATGTTTATGATATATTTATTGGAGAAGAAAAGCCGACCAATAGTGCTTATAGTAAAAATCCATTTTCTGCAAGAGCAAAACAAAAGAAAACCTATACACTTAAAAGCCTATACAGTAAGGCACGTGTGGCCATGCACCCCTGCTTGCCTCAGGAGGGTGGGCTTGGCGGGAGAGGAGGAGGATGGAGAGGCTGACTTTTTCTCCCACCCATCTCTGTGTTATATGATGGTAACAGCCAGCGTGAATCATTTTTGTAATTTAGGGATTTAGATTTTTAAGAAAAATTATAGTAAACAACGTTGAAGTGAAGGGCTAAGGAGTGCTTTGGAAAACCTGAAGTCTTCTTCTTTTTTTTTTTTTAAGATTTTATTTATTTATGTGACAGAGAGACAGCCAGCTACAGAGGGAACACAGCAGGGGAGTGGGAGAGGAAAAAGCAGGCTTCCAGCGGAGGAGCCCGATGTGGGACTCGATCCCGGAACTCCGGAATCAAGCCCTGAGCCAAAGGCAGACGCTTAACGACTGAGCCACCCAGGCACCCCAAACCTGAAGTCTTCTGATTGAAGACAGAGAGGTCCAGCGGTGGAAAGACCATGTATTTGGATTCTGAGCTTTGCTGCGAGGGACAGAGAGAGAGAAAGAGAGAGTTTGTTTATGTGCTTGTCTCATTAATTCTACTCCTGCAAATTTAATTCATAGGAATTAATCTAAATGTGCATCAATAATTATACAGAAGTATTTCATTGTATACTTTTTATTATGTCAAAAATTGGAAAAATATAAATATCTACCAGTTGTGGAATGGTTAAATAAATCATGGCAATTTCTCTCCAAATGCAGCCATTAAAGCCATATTAATAATCTGAAAATACTCTAGCTGTTAAGAAAAAAATACAATAAATACAAGTGAATATGCCCCATTGTTACAATTCTGTAAATGCACATATATAAAGCTAATACACAAGTCACCGAAGCTTATCTCTGCATGTTTGATTTAGAAGGTGAGTTTTATTTTCTTCATATTTTTTCCTGTGTTTTCCCAATATATAGAATGAATATGCATTCCTTTGAAGTCAGAATAAAACAACATACTATAAATATTTTTAAAGAGTCCTGAGAGAGGGAGAAGAGGGACATAACAGAGAAATAGGTGAGAAAATATAAGAACACCCACTTTTTTTTTACCTTCCCCATGATACCGCATTAAAATCTGCCAAGCAGAAGACATTTTAGGGGGAGGTATGAGACAACATCAGTGGCAGGATTGAATATTTATATATACCAAATGGAATGATCCATCAGGGAGAAATTGATAATGCAGAGGGAGAACCTAACATTACAAAGTCCTTGAGTTGGCAAAGGTGACAGGGGCCAGCACGTAAATGGAGGAGTCGGCCTTACAGTGAGCAGGGAGGATTCATCCATTAAACAGAAGGCAAGGCAGAGACCACAGCTTCACCTGCAGTGGGGTCAGCAGACTTGGAGTGAGCAGGTGAAGAAGGTGCACTCTGATTGATTCTATTCTCTTAGGGAAAAAAGAAATGCATTTATTAGTTGAGTGTGAAGAGTGGGAGGAGAGGAATGAGAAAGGTCTATGCCTTGCCTGCTTTCCCTCTGATTTCCATTTGTAATGTAGCAGAAAACCCCACATTCAAGAATCATTTTCTAAGCACTCTTAATGGTTATCTATGTGTTTCTAAAAGAAGAGAAGAAATGGGATGGTAGAACAAGGTTCTGGACCGTGCTGAGCTCTCATGTTTGGGGATGAAATACAACACCTACGAGATAATAGGGAAATAATTCAGGCAACAAGAAGATACTTTTCAATCAAGACACTTGCTAAATAAAAATGGGGTACCATTTACAGTACCAATGGATATATTTCTATTGTCTCTAGTCATCCTTCTGAAAGCCAGTGCGGGAGGACCTCTAAAAGGGGTTTATGTAGGTAAAAAATTAAGTCAGAGTGGCTGCGGGCTCAGAGCTGGGTGCAGGAAGTTAAATGAACGATGGTGGAGCCATTCCCGTATCTAGAAACAGAGAGTAGCCTGAAGCCAGCCTGTGAGGAAAGAGCCAGCTCACACCTCAAGGCCCTCCTCTAGTAAGACCCCTGTTGGAAACCAACAGGCGTTTGGGGTGTTGGCAGAGCCCTGCTTGGGCAGCTCAAAACACAGGCAAGTCCAGAAGCCCACAGATGATCGCTGACCCTTCTTGCATTTACTTCCTCTGCCTGGTACCTTCTCCCTCTAACCAGCACCTGCCACTCCCCGCCTGCCACCAAAGTACACACACCATGTACTCAAAACCATTGTTAGACCCTAACTTAGACATCACTTCTGGTGGGAATCCTCTTGGGTGGCTCTCCACCCACCAGACCAGATCTAAGCTGTGTGAGCTCAGCGATCACGTGTCTCTTATTTACAGTACCTCCAGCACTCAGCACAAGCATCTGCACATGCTGGGACCCCCATACTTGTGGAACCAGTGACCCTCAGTTCTCATTCACCCTGCAGCACAGTCAAGCCTTGGCCTGGAGAATGTGCGACTGTCCTTTTAGAGACGGGTCTGAAAATGTAAAAGCGGAAACAAGAAAACAGATCAATAGGCAAGGGTTTGACAAGATGAGCTGGTAGCCTGTCCTTCCAGAAACCCCACTTCCTCTTCCGGGACAGTAGTGCCAAATAGCTCCAGGGACTCTGAATGTCCAGCAGAGGGGAGACTGTCCACGGTGGAAGGCCCACCCAGTTGCTCCAGTCTGGACCTGATGATGTTCTTCTTCCCAGTTAGGGATGGCCTCAGCTTGGGACCGGGTCACATCTCAGGCTCTGCAGCCTCGGGAATGCAGGGAGGTTATATTTGCCAGTGGTTTGGGGCCTCTATAATGAAGAATTAACTTTCCCAAAGAGAAGTCTGGCCTTTATCCTCAGCCCCTGGGAGATGATCTCAAGGCCCTGGAATGTTCTGCCTCATAGGGAGTATCGTTGTTTGCCTTAGGGCTTTGGCCACCATCTGTCTAACAATGTGATTTATGATGAGGGCTTTGAAACAAGGCTTTTGAGTTTCTCGACCTCCAGAGGAACCAAAGACGAAAGGTATTATCCAGAACTTTCGGGAGGAGCTATAAAGCTAAAGGTCAGGCACAAGAGCAATACGTATGATCAAGTCCTAATAAAAACTTAGAACCTCTGGACACTAAAGGCTCATGTGAGCTTCCCTGTGCATGTCACACATCGTGGTCAGGAGGAAATAACACAATCCAGGTCTGCGCAGGGGAAGGATGACCGAAGTTTCATGTTTAGAACCCTCACAGATGTCACCCTATGCACCTCTTCCATTAGCTGATTGTGATTCTTATCCTTTTACTATAATAAAACTACTCAGAAGTGTAGCACTTTCCTGCATTTTGTGAGTCATTCTCTAGGACTATCAAACTTGAGGGACTATGGGACTCTCCAAAGTGTAGCCAGCTTGTCAGAAATGAGGGTGGCCTGGGGACCTGGAACTAGCAATTCGTGTCTGAAGTGAGGGCGGTCTTACAGAGGCTTATGCCCTTACCCTGGGAAGCCTGCCCTAGTACCCAAGTTACTGGTACCAGAATTTATTGGAGAGCTCTTCTGAAGGAAACATGGGAAATTGAACCAATGCTACCTGACACCTACCTGGAGTCCCTAGGAAGCCCATCAGGAGAGTCCTCTGCTCTCTTCTCTGACCCAGAGGTCCCAGATAGGCTCCAAGGGCCATTAACTCCAACAACGTCTGTGCAGGAGAGGAGCTACGATTCTAGTCTAGAAGAACACTATCTGTGTTATTGATTAAGATTCGAATGTTACAAACAGCTTCCCAGTAGGTGGAAGATTTATCTTATTCTTCTGCGTAACTAGAATGATTATTCGACAAATGGATGCTAGTCAGTGAACTTCCAAGAAGAGGCTAAATTCGTCAACCTCATCAGCTCACAGTCCTGGCCAGGGACCTGTATTACTGTGCTTCCCGAGGGGCACGAGAACAGAATGGTGGCAAAAAAAAAAAGCCCGGGCTGCAGGAGCCTGGAGATGCCAATACACACACACGCACGCACACACACACACACACACACACACGCACGCACACGCACGCACAGGAAGACACAGGGAAAGAGCAATTGTGAGTGGTTGGTCCTCTGGGGCCTGTGAGGAAACTGCTGATTATATTTGGAAAACATTCCCCCAGTGGGGCCCAGAGAATGGAGACAGTCATGGTGCCCAGACCTGCTTCTGGGCAGCATTCTCCTCCCTGAGTCTAATCCCGGAGGTAACTGGGCAGCAGATGAAAATAGTATTTGCTCAAAACAAAGCAAGTCATCTTTTAAAAAATGGCCAGCTGTCTGAGCTTTGCCTCCCTGCAGAACTCAGAAACCAAGCCAAGCCCTCTAGCTTGGTTGGATGTCTCAAATGGAATATTTCTGACTTCGTCCCTACCTCTCCCCTATCACGCAGGAAGGAGAGTGGGCAGTTAAGACAGCTGTTCCCCTCTGCTGGCTTTCCTGCGGTCCCCCAGGCCCCTCACGCACCCGGAACCCTGAGGTTCTGCTAGTGCAGCCACACCAGTCTTCCGGACGGTCTCTCTTCTCCGAACTGTCCCAGGATCCCTCCTGAGAGTAGGCTTTCCCTGAAAACACAGTGTGTTCCCACTTTCACACTCAGACCACTCCATTTGCCTCAAGGACTCTCTACTCCCCATTTTTTAGTACTGAACCCCTGATGCATACCTCTGTGAAGATTATGTCCCTCATCCTTGCCCACTTTAAAACTACAGAACAATCGTGTTGCTTTAGATTGCATTTATCAGTGGACAGGTCACAGGCACTGTGTTAGATTGCAAAGATATAATGCTAGAGGAAAAATATACCCGACAACAGGTCCCATATTGTCTAACAGGAAAGATAGGATAAACAGATACATAAACAAATATATATGCAAACTGGGATGGGTGTTATGAAAGCAATAAACAGTAGGCTGAGAGGAGATTGAAGAGTGCAATTTACATAGGGTAATCAGGAAATGCTTTTCCCTCCCTGGGAAGCAGTGAGTGAGGGAGTGGAGAAAAGTCAGAATTTTTACACTAATGAACATTCTACTGCTGGCAAACACAGAACAAGGGGAAAAGAGTTTCCATCCAACAGAGACATATGAACACATCGATCACACGGTCCAGTGAATGACACTACTCCACAGGGAATGTTAGCTCAGATCGGTGCCAATCCACCACACCTCTAATGTCACTCTCCCTGAGATAAGATGGTATGCGTTTGCACTGTATCTTCCAGGAAAATTGTATTGTCAGAAGAATAGAGCACAATTAGTTGATTTTCATGGCCCCCAGTGTTCTCTTTATAATGGTACTCTAGAGAGCTGTGCTAAATGGTCAGAGATCAGAATACGTATGGGTGGATATCTAGTTAGCAACTTGAACTTCTCAGGTCCAGCCAGCTTCTAAATTTCCGTTCAGCTCAGCAGCTCATTATCGTGTTCCTGGAGTTAGCACCCCAGCATAAAACATATCATCTGCATCTGCCATTGCCACTTTTTTAGCAAAACCCATGTGGACCTTGAGAGTGCAAATCTGAAAGTCCCAGGGCATTTTCTCTAATTTTTCCAGGAGGGCTGATGGAATTCGATCTGCGGACAACAACAAATGTGGTGTGACATGATTTGAAGTTAAGCAACCTTGCTTTTCTTATGCAACTTTTTTGGAAATCGGTGTGACACCACATCCAAACCAAAACAGCACACATTTATTATCTCACAGTCCCGTGGGTCAGGAGTCCAGGCACAGCCTCGCTGGTCCTCTGCACAGCGCATCACAAGACTGCATCAAGGTTTTGGCGGGGACGCATTTGTCATCTAAAGTCTTGACTATGGAAGAATCCACTGCCACGCTCATTCAGGTTTGGGGCACAATCCATTTCCTTGCAACTGCATGACTGAGGAGCCAGCCTTTTTGCCAGCTGTCACCTGGAGGTCCCCCCCCCCCACTTATTCCCTAGAGGCTGCCCAGAGTTCCTAGCAGTCTCCTGCAGTTCCTTTGGGCTTTTCCAGCATGGCTGCTTATATCATCAAACCAGCAAGGAGAATCTCTCATCCTAGTTGGCTGAGACAGAAACTTTTCTAATATAACATAAAACAGGGGGTGATCTATCACCTTTGCATATGGTGTGGGTTAGAAGCTAGTCACAGGTCCCTCCCACACTCAGGAGTGGGGATTGTCCAGGGCATGGACGCTGGGAGACAGGGATTTATTTCTCTACCACAGTCCACCATCTGACCTCCAAAGTTTCCTATCCCTCCTACTTGCAAACTACATTCACACACACACACAAAGATCTCAAGAGTCTCATCCCATACCGCATCGGCTCTTAGACAAAATCTCATCATCTAAATTATGTCCGTGTTCAAGTGCAGGTCCTGGGTGTGATCTGTAAGGTACAGCTCCTAGGGCACAATCCCTCTCCATCTGTCAAGCTGCGAAACAAGTGATTTGCTCCCCAACACTCGGATAACAATGTTAGGACAGACATGACCAGGAAGGCATAAGATAATAGCTGTAGACATTTGGGTCCAAAAGAGGACGGACGAAATGAAGGGTAAAAAGGACTGACTGAAGTCCAGCTGGACAAACGTTAGGAGTTCCTTGATTAGATTTGCAGCCTGGAAATAATTCTCAACTGTGCCCTCTTGGCTCTTAGTTCCATCCTCAGAGTCATCTCTCTTCTTTCACAAAAGGTAACACATGTTTGCAGTTGAGTGGTCTTATCAACCTGTTTCCTGCCAGTCTTAGGGGTCTGACAGCCCTCTTTTATTTTGTATTCTGTCTCTCTCAATCCAAGTTAGTAGAGTTTCTGCTGAAATAATTTTTTCAAAAGCTTCGTGGGTCTCCTGTGGATTCCAATGAAGTTTACTCCTTTAGAAAAAAAGCCACACCCAGGATCCTTTCCAGATGACCTCCCTCTGTGGCCCCTCCTCAGACAGCTGCAGGACCATCCCCTTAAGCTTCCTCGAAGTCCCATGGTTTGGTCCAAAAGCACAACCAAACCTCTTGAAAGAGCTCCTTGTGTGACTGAATACTCTTGCCTTTCAATCTCTCCGAGGTTTTAACAAAAGTTTATATATCTAGTCATACTCTGTTGTCTTCTTCTTGCCACATTATCTTAATTTTAGCCTCTTTTTCCATTTGAAGAGATTGAGAATTTTCAGATTCGTCCAGTGCTGGTTCCTTTTTGTTTAACAATTCTTTCCTCAATTGATCTCTCTTCTCTTCATCTCATTATAAGCAGCAAGAAGAAACCCAGTGGCACCTCCATACTTGGCTTCGACGTCTCCCCAGCTCTATAACCACATTCAGCCTTCTGCATAACTGTGGGAGGCGATTTCAAAGTTTTCTACCACTACCTAACAGGATTCCCCTCCTCCAGTTCCCAATAACATGTTCTTCACTTCCTTCTAAGACTCCATGGTCATATCCTTGAAGCCCAGATTTCTGTTAACCCCGAATATAGGGCAGATAGAGCTTTATCTAGAAAAACATGGCCTGGCTTCCCTCTCTGATGCACGCCAGGAAGCCAGGACCATGCAGAGAGTCAGTTCGTAACTTAAAGCCCATGAGGGGTCAGACCTGAGAGGTATTTCAAGCACTGTTTCTCTCCTCCCTCCATCTATTCCCAAGTATTTGGCATCCACCATGTGTCTACATCCAGAAATAGAAACTCCCAGAAACAACTTAGAAACTCCATAGGACCGCTAGCAGTGCTACGCTTCTTTTAGGGAGAGACAGTGGGAAGAAAATTCTATGGCTATAACTAGAGATAGAAAGAATCCCCAGGTAGTGCAGGCTGAGGCTTTTCAGAGTTTTTGTATCCCATTTGTTCAGAGTATGAGAAGGTCAGAAAATCAGGATAGAGAAGAAGATATTCAAATATGGTACCTTTATTTGTTTGTTTGCCAAAACTAAAATGCTCTAATGGCTTTTTCCATGTCATTAAAACAAGGAAGTTAGGCTGGGGAGCCTCAAAAGGCCTTTTAATCCTAATTTTTGTGCATGTGAGTCTATGGTTTGAAAAGATGCCATTTAAATTAGTGCTGGTGTTGAAGTGTAACTCTCAAAATGTTAGTCTTGGTGCTGAGGCCAAGCCCTTGGTGAAGGGTTAGTTGATAGCTCGGAATTGTTGACTCCTATTCCAGCCACCCAGAACTCAGGGAAAGCTGAGTGAAAAGTAAGTTCTAAGAATTAGGAGGCCAATTTGGCTAATCAGCTTATAAATGAAAACGAGCACCTTCCTGGGAACGTCACAAATACACACCAAAAATCTGTCACATTCAAATTCCAAGTGTCAGTGTTCAGTTTTATAAAATGGATAAGGTCCCCCGACTGGAGATAACGTAAACCTTCAGATAAAATATCTCCTTTTTCCATCTCCCAGCATCTCTTATTTACTCTCCTGCTATTAGTAATTCTGCTTCTGTGTATGTTTACATTTATTCCAGAGCGGTCGCTTGCGTTGTTGTCTTGTTTTTTCACTCAAGTGTAGACTTTAATATGGTGATACTGGAATCCGTCCCCACAGTCCCAGTGGTCTAGGGCTCAGGGCTGAGCCCTTTTTTAAAAACTCCTCAATTTATTCTAATGTGCCGCCAGCCTTGAGAAGCGTTGGCCTAGGACATTTTAAAAAGGCTGCTCCTCGGTCTGGCCTCTAGGGGGCAGTCCTGTCCACTAACACAACTCCCAGAACTATGAGAACACGGGGACACTCTCTGGGGACCGGTGAGGCTCCGGAGGCCGAACTTGGGGCCAAAAAAGGCTAGGGCTGATAATTAGAAGCCTGAATAATAATGAGGTCATTGAAGGCAAAATTACTTTTAGATTCTCCTAAACTTTGGGAAACTCTGTGAGCAACACTTTCCTTTTCTTACAAGTGCGATTTTCCCGAGGCCTGTCTTACACCCAATCCCAGGCTTGTAAACCTCTTCATTGTGAGAACCTGCCCCATTTCATTATCATTTCTTTGGATACAGTTCACTTCATAACAGTTTCATGCATTATTACAACCCCACTCAGAAGAATAACTTGGTCAGAAGAAGTTGTTCCTTTGTCTTGAGCAGGTCACCCTAACCTTCACATGGGCCCGTTGGTACTCATGTCATCCTTGACTCTTCTGGAATGACAACTGCAGCAGCCAAGATCTCACGGTCTTCTGAAATAGTTCTCAGAAATGACTTGGATAAAGGCCACAGAGCTTTTGTGGTTTAAATGTAAAGATGTATCAAAGTAATGGTGAGTTGTGGGGTTGGAGGAACTGGGTACACGACTAGTTCAAGGAGCTCAGGAACTGTCGTAATAAACATGCAGCCACCTACCTATCTGGTTAAGATTCAGTAGTGGACTCTGGGACATTGATCTTTTTTGCACAAACCTGTTTAATATCCTTAAAAAAATAAAGTATTACAGGGCTCCTGGGTGGCACAGCGGTTAAGCGTCTGCCTTCAGCTCAGGGCGTGATCCCGGCGTTCTGGGATGGAGCCCCACATCAGGCTCCTCCGCTAGGAGCCTGCTTCTTCCTCTCCCACTCCCCCTGCTTGTATTCCCTCTCTTGCTAGCTGTCTCTATCCTGTCGAATAAATAAATAAAATCTTTAAAACAAATAAAAAAAATTAAGTATTACAAAGAAATTAGAGAAAAATTATACCAATTTAAAAAACGGCAATGGATATGCACAAATAATTTCCAAATTAAAAAAATAACAAATACAAAAATGACAAGAATCTAACCTCAGTGATAAAATGCACATGAAAACAACAAGGAAATAATTTTTTTTCTCTACCAATCATTAAATAATATTTTTAAGCATTAGATGCTTATGTCATGAAACAAAACTCTTAGAAAACGCTATAGAAATGTCAATATGTATAGTCATTGTAGACGTTATTTGTTAATATATATAAAATAATTTTACTCAACAATTCTACATCCAGAAATTTATCCTTAAGAAATAGAATAATGGACCACAAGAAAGCAAATCTCAATAAGTATGAAAGCATCAATGTCATACCGATCAGGTTCTTTTACTACGGTGAACAAAGTCAGATACTATTACTAAAAAGCCAACTTCAAATAAAAAGAAATGCACTCCTGAATAATTTATGAAACAAAAAAGAAATTATAATTGAATTGTTAAAATATTTACAACTGAACAATTGTGAAAGGCCCACATTTTAAAACTTGTGCGATGAACCGAAGCAGTACACAGAGAAAATTTTATAGCCTTAAAACTAGATCAAAACAAAAAGACTGAATGTAATGAGCTAAACATTCAATCAGAAAGTTTTAAAAGAGAATAAGAGCATACAACCAAAGTAGGAGGGAAAAAATAGTAATAATAAGAGCTGAAATTAAAGAAATAAAGACAAAGAAGGGAAGGAAAGAATCATTTTAAAATGGTTCTTTGAAAAGAATCAGAAAATGGACAATTCTCTGGTAAAATTTGTCAAGGAAAAAAGCAAGACAGAAAAAAGTTGTGTAAAGGAAGATTGTAACTACATAGTAAACATTTAAATAATTATAAGACAATGCAAGGAGTAAATTCATACAAATAAATTTGAAAACTTGAACAAAATGTAAAACTTTCTAAAAATTATAGTCCAGCAAAACAGACAAGAAAAAAGTGATAACTTGAATTTATATATAAATTAAAGAAATTTAAAACTCCATGCATACATATGGTTTCACAGGCAAGTTACATCAAACCCAAGACCAATAATTTCCATACCTGAGTTCTGAGAAAAACGAAAACAAGAAGACATTTTATGAGACCAAGAGAACCACAATGACAAAAATAAACAGATAGATTGTACATGACAATTATAGACCAATATTACATATGAAAAGCAATGACTACTCCTAAAACTTACTTACCAAACCAGCATTGGATATTAAAAAGTGTTACCAGTGCACCATGATCGATTAGGATTTATTTCAGGAGTATGAGGAGTGTTTAATATCAGTGCAACATATCGCACATAAAGATATTAACTATAAAAGTCTCTATAACTATAAAAAAAATGCAGGAAAGTGATTTGGTCACTTTTACTAATTATAATATTTATAATTAAAGGCTTTCCACAAACTAGGAAGAAAAGGGAACTTACTTAACCTGGCAAAGGGAATCTTTGAATTTGTTTTCAAAGTGAGATGTTAAAAGCATTCCCTTAAAAATTTGAAAAAGACAACAATTTCCAATATTATTCTTTCTATTCTACATTTCACTAAATGTCTTAACGAGTGCAGAAAAATAATAAAAACATCAGAACTGGAAAGAGAAAACACATTTACCATTAATCACACATGGCTGACTCCGTTTCTGGGGGAGAAAGTGTACAAATGAGCCTAGAATATCTCTTCCTCCCAGAAAACTAGGAAAACTATCACAGACCACAGAGGTCATATCAAAAAGACCAGGAGCAGCCTGGAAGGATTTCTGCTGGTAAAGATGGGACAATTCCCACATCAAAAAGACCATGAATCCAACAGATTGAAACACACCAAGTGTGTTTAAATCCGTGAGTTCATAAAAGAATCCTCCTCAATTACTTTTGGAGATTTACCGTGGTTGCCTGGGATTTGCTTGGGACTATTTCGGGGTTAGTACCGAAAAACCCCGTGTCCTGAGGAATCCCCTCCATCTCAGGCAAACAGGGATGGCTGGCCACCCTAAAGGTCAAAAGCTCATTATCTTGAAGACTAATAAATGAATGGAAAGAATCACACACTTAACCCCAAAGAAAAATCAAGTAATTGACAAGGAAAAATTATCTTTATAGAAATATTTCAGTTAATGAATGAAGTAGAAATGATATCATTAGAATATTATCATTTTGCAAACCAACTCCTAATCAAACAATAGATCTAGTCATTGTTTATGAACAGTCACTAGCAACACACACACACACACACACACACACACACACACACACACAAGACAATCCAACATTACGTGTCTCTTGAGTAAAGTACACAGCCCCAAGATGTCTGGGATTTGCTTTAAACTAAGCAGAAGTGGGAGACATCAGATGTGTGTAGGATGAGGAGGGTGAGAACTAACACGATCAGCCATGAGTTGGTAATTGAAGAACCTGGACAATGAGTACGAGTGGTTTCATTACACTATTCTCTCTTTTGTGGATGTTTGCGTTTTCCGTGATTAAAAACTTTAAAACAACATAGCTACATACAAATAAATTGTCAGAAAGGCAAAGACTTATATTTACAATGTCCACTGAATCTTATTTAAACCAGTCAAAGAGGAAAGAAAATGTTGTCAAACAGTGATGCTTAAACAAATTCAGGCACGCTGATACAACAGAGTAGCGCGAAGCTGTAAACAGCACATTTTCACATGCAGTTGAGTGACCTGTGACATGCTCATGTACATAACGGTAAACAAAAATACTTTAATTTGATCCCAATTCCCTGAAAGTACGCATATTTGCATTAAAAATACTGAAAGAAATACAGCAAAATGTTAACAGTATTTATCTCTGGGTGATGAGATTATGGTTGGATTGTATTGTCTACGTTCTCCTTTTTGGTTATGTCTACATTGGACAAGTTTTCATGATAAACAGCATGCAACATGTTACAGATCAGTTAGAGAAGAGAGGCCTGGAGGAAGAGAGGCAAACACAGACGGCAGGAAGTGTGACTTAGCTTGCGTGGGCAGAACCCTGGCTTCCAGCTCTATAGTGGCAAAACCGCAGGGCCACCCAGCTCCAGTGACACTACAAAGGGGCTGGCAGGTGGCAGGCAGAATAAGAGCCATTGCTCGGGCAGGAAGGACCCCGAGGATGCAGTCCAGGCTGCTGGCTGTGTTATGCACATCCACCTTGGTAAGGAGCACACCAACCCTGTGGCCGGGGCCCGAGGAAGGAGGTTTGGGAAGGAAGTTAGAAGAGAACATGACTGTGCCTTTCCCCACTTTGTTTTCTGGGTCAAAACCTGAATCTTTGTGACAGCTTTCTTGGCAGCAATGGCAGCAGCTAAGTCCTGTTTTTCTTCTTTTCTACAGGATCCAGATATGCGGACAAGGTCCGTCAATCTCCGAGTACAGTGCGTGGAGAGGAGGGACAGTCTGTGATGTTGGACTGCAGCTTCACACTCAGCTATAACTACTATGTGATGAACTGGTATCACCAGCCTCCCAATGGAAAGATGGCTCAAATCATTAGCATGTTTTCTGATAGCAGCAGCCAAAAGCAAGGACGATATGCTCTGTCCTTTCAGAAAGGAAGCAAATCCCTAAAGCTGACCATCACGGGCTTGCAGCCTTCAGACACAGGCGTCTATTTCTGTGCTGTTGGAGAAACTACACAGTGAGAAGAGTGACAGGGAGAGCCTTACAAAAACCCCCTGCGCTCAGCATGAAACAGCCACCTGTTCCAGGAGCTTAGGAGAAAACAACCCGCAGGACAGGAAAAGGGTAGACAGAAGACACGGTGGGTGGCACTGGTGGGTCTAGAGAGGAAGCTGATGAATGTTCTAGCAACAATCTTCCCACATCTGGTATCAAAGAAAGAGTTGTGGTTATAAGATCCCAGCCTCAAAAACATTGTCATCTCAGAATCTTGGTGCCTGAGGATGACATAGCTGACCGAGATACTCATCTGTCTTTTCCATCTGCCCAACATCCATCCCCCTTTTCTGGTGACAACACCTGGATTTTCCCTGGGTAACCAAGCCACGCCTCCTCCAACCCATATCTGGGTGTAGATGAGGCAGAACCCACCCTTGTGCTCCCTGGCCAATTAACATAGCTCACCTCTCTGACCACAACAATTTGTCCAAGGATGGATACCTGGCCCAAACCCCCAACCCAAAACTTAATGTGAAATTCTTAGGACTACTGCTGGGGAGGTAAGAGGAGAGGCTGGAAACCTAGAGCTGCCAGCAGCCCCCTTCCCACCACAAAGGAAGAGCATGATCTTGAAAAGAGAGGGTGAACTGAGCTCCCACAACATTGTTTGAGGCTCCAGACCCTGCAGTGATTAGAGATCTACTTGGGACTTTCCAGTTGTACACGCCATCTGCCTTAGCTTATGTTCCCCCAAAGAAGACAAGGATTCAAGTGCAAGTGGTTTAGTTGGGAGGTGATCCCAGGGGCTCTGGGAAGAATGACAGGAAGGGAAGTCAGCCAGTGAAGGGCACGTGTGTTCTCAAGCCAGCTGCCACTGTGGGCACGCAGAGTTTCATCCTACCAGGGATCTCTGAGAACCAGTGTGAGACACTTGCTTCAACTTGTCCCACTTGAGAGCCAAAGGAGCTAAGGTATTGATACCTCAAATCTCGCGTGTCATGGGTGGAAGATAACTCCTGGGGATATGAGTGCTGATTCCCCAGCACTTAAGTCTGCCAAGCAGGCTGGGCAGTAAGAGAAAGTCCTTAGGCCAAGAAACTCAAGTTCTGGTGGGAGGAAGGGAATAGTGTGCACCCAAGTCATAAGCACAAAGGGATAGAGGGAAGACACCAAAAATGCAAGATAATTATTTTCTCTTTTTTTATAAATTATTTTGAGTTGGGTTTTCCATCACTTGCAATCAAAAGGGACCTAATTAAAAAAGATAACTCAATAAAGACAACATTGGGTAAAACGAATTAACCAAATAAAATACTTTGAAATTTAAACTTTTGGTGTGCTGTAGTTGAGAAAGGTTACAACTCTTCAAACTTTTCATATTAGATCAGTTGTTCAACTCTTTCCTCCCACATGATCCTGGGTAGCAAGGAGGAGGGACTAATCTCACACCTGTACCTACTATTGCCCCGGACATTTAGCTGTTCCCTCCCTTTCCAGACTCTTCCTGCTCTGGGTCACCTTGCTTAGTGCTGCCAGATCAATCTCCCTATAGCATCCATCCAAAGAATCGTGCTTGCTTAAAACTTCTGGATTCCCTGTGACACTGTGCTTTTCCCAAATCCAAAATTCTGCTCCTGCTGTTTGCCTCTCCTGCAATATGTTTCCCTCCATTTCTACCTTTTGAACTCACTATCTCTCAAAATCTATTTCACACCTTGATATTTCTGAGGATAGCACAGTAGCATTAGGCATGCCTAGATCTCGTATCTTGGTTTCTTCTTCTTTTTTTAAGATTTTATGTATGTATGTATGTATGTATGTATGTATATATGTATGTATGTATGTATTTATTTATTTATTTATTTGAGAGAAAAGAGCATGAGCAGGGGGAGGGGCAGAGGGAAAAGCAGACTCACAGAAGCGCAGAGCCCAACAGGGGGCTCGATCCCACGACACTGAGATCATGACCTGAGCCAAAATCAAGAGTCAGATACTCAACTGACTGAGCCACGCAGGTGAGGCTCGTATCTTGGTTTTGAATACCATTTTTCAATAAAAGGAACCAGAGCTCCTTGGAGAAATGGCTGACTCTAGGGCTGAGGCAAGATGAGGCTGAAGCATCTTAGAGTGTTCAAAAAAAGAAAAGCACCACCACCATCCATGATGGGGCTAGGTTAAAGGGACATAGGAATCAACTGAGAAAGCTCGCTGTGGCCAAAGCTGGAACAATTGCAGCAACAAAATATATCAAGTAGTATTGAGTAATAACCCAAAGTTTAAAATGAGTATTCAAGGGTCACTGATATAAATTATTGAATAAATACATGAGGGAGAACAGACCAATCTCCCATGCGAAAGAATTCTAAATATGTAGACACCCCACACTTCCCACTCCTTACGTGTGTGCCTCACACAGTGACTTCCTTGCAAAAGGGACAGTATGGAAAAGGTGACAAAGAGCACCTTTAGAGTGGAAAAACCTGACAAATACCGCCTTAGACCAGTGATCACGGTCAACATCAACAGAGATAGGTCATGTTGGTAGCATGTCCCCTTGATATAACATGATGAGAAATGGTATTACCTCCATGGTCTTCCTCCTCAAAACCCATAACCCCAGTCTGATCATGAGGAAATTACCAGAAAAAAATCCCAGTTGAAGGCCATTCTACAAAATATCTAACTAATACTCCTCAAAGTTGTCCAGATCTTCAAAAATAAGGAAAATCTGAGAAATTGTCATAGCCAAGAGGGGCCTAAGGAGACATAACTAAATGTAATGTGGTCTCCTAGCGGGATTCTGCAGGAGACAAAGGACATTAGGTAAAATCAAAGTAAGTCTACTAAACTATGAATTTTAATTAATAATAATGTAGTAAAACCAATAATGCATTGTTTTATTAATTGTGGCAACTCTGCCATTGTCAGATGTTAATAATAAGGGACACTGGGTGTGCGGTGTATGGAAACTATGTGTACCATCCTCACAACGTTCCGGTAAATCCAAAACTGTTCTAAAATTAAACATCTATTATAAAAACTTACAAAACTGTAGGTTTCATAGGGCCTGCATTTTGTGGAGGGAGAATCACAATTTTACGTATACCCATATCATTATATATACATCAAAAAGTCTTGAACTGTGCTGTCCAAGACATAGCCACTAGGTACAGGTGGCTCTTCAACACTTGGACTGTGACTGGTCCAAACTGAGATGTGCTGTGAGTGTGAAATATACACCAAGTCTCAAAGACTTAGTATGAAGGAAAGAATGTAAATAATCTCATTGGTATTTTTTTATTGACTAATGTTGAAATGATATTTTGGGTTTATCGGGTTAAATAAAATCTAGTTTTACAATTAATTTTATATATTTATTTATAGTTTCTTCTATTGTGGCTAATAAAAAATTGTAATTATGTATGTGGCTCACATTGTATTTCTATTGATAGCAGTGGCCTAAAAGGATAGACATGAAATGTTAACAATAGCTATTCTTAGTAGTGGAATTCAGGGTGATTTTTTTTTTAGCTTTCCTTTTTCTAATTTTTCTTCAGTAAATGTGTGTTCCTTGTACCATAAAAAAAAGTAATAAAAGTAAAAAGACACAAAGAACTATTGCTACGAAATGTCACATTAAAAGACGGAAGCACTGAGCGGAAATGTCAAGCTGTAGAGTCCTTCATTAATTAATTATTCACCCATTCATTTGAATATACATATATTAAGTATCCCATGTACAAGGCACTGGGATAATCGCTGGGAATACAAATACACACAAAAAAAGATGAGCTATAATTATTTCCTTCAATTTCACAGTCCACTTGGGAAATTAAGCTTGTAAATAAAATATTAGAACACTGTATGGTCAGTGATACCGTGGTGATTCCTGTAGGCAATTCGCCTCTATTTCCTGCTTTAAATGCTGCTGTTTTTCTGGCTCCGACCTCAGTCTAATGCTTTGTCCACACCTTGATTACAACAAATACCTCTGTCCTAATGACTATGCTTCTAACCTTGCTTTTGCTCTGTACCTCCAGCATCCTTTTGGTTAGATGACCTTTGAGCAATATAAACTGTACAAGCCTAAAACTCATGATGTTTTCATGTCCCTTACTCCAAGCTCTTCTGCCTCTGTATTTCTTGTCTTAAACAGCCCTATATAGAAGGCAAATTTAGTGATTTTACTCAAAATTTTTTAGAGTTAGCCTGGCATAAGCCCACACATCATTTGCCTTTAGCTACCAATTCAACCTCATTGCCTGACGCATCTCTCACTAACGTTGACCCGGAAATACCAAAATACTTAATTCAGGAAATATCATGAGCGAATACTTCTCTTGTCTCCATCCTTCCCTCTACCCTTTCCTTTGTTTGGAGTTTCCAACCTCATCATCACCTCCCCATCATGGTCCCCTGACATCCCTCTGAAGCTGTCCTTGATCTTTCAGGCAAAATTAAGGTCTCTCTCTGGATCCCTTTGAAATTTGTACATACCTCCAGAATAACATTCATCTTCTTATGTATTTAGATATTTATTTCCTGCTTCCTCTAGGATATTCAATTCCTCAAGACCAAGAATTATGTCTCTTTCACCTTGATATCCTCAGTATTACACAGAACATGACAGGTAGAAGACTCTTAAGTTTACTGAATATTTCCCATCTTCCTTCACCTTTCTTACTCTACTGTGGTCACTCTTAACCCCCAGAATGGTTCCTTGAATGGCCCAAGCAGGCTTCCACCTCTGGGTTTTTTTTACTTGAATATTCTTGCTTCAAATGATTCTCTTCACCCCATCATTCAGATCACTGCTCAAACACCACCTCATCAGAGAGGTCTTTCCTTCGATCCTATAAGTCAGTACTCATCCAACCCATCCCTCTTTCTCATTACCCTGTCTCACATCTTTGCACGAGAATCATCAGGAGCAGACATCATATTGTATATTTGTTGGCATATTTTTTATCTGTCTATCCACCAGAATATAAGCACCAGGAAGCCCAGGACTTTGCCGGAATTATTAAATAAATAAAGATCTGATGCATGTACAAAAAAGTAAATGATGTTATTAATCACTAAGACATGACACTGTCTCTCTTGTATTTCCCCTTCATCTGCTTTTATTCTCATCAAGCCATAAATGTAGGACAAATGAAGGATTAAGACACAAGACTCCAAGAATTGTCAAGTATATTAAGGCTGAGTAAGCAATAATATTATAACTTGCAAAGGGGCAGCAGTTCAGCTAACCATGTATTAAATTTGTTTCAAGAATGTGTTTTACCTTCTAATTCATTTATTCAACAAGTATTTATTTCACATCTATCACTCATTCTTTTTGAAAAGTTAAAAGCTGTCTCATACATTTGTATCCCTGTTTATAGTTTACAAGGTCCTTCTGACACTTACTCCAATGTATCCTCATAAATAATTTTTTGAGGTAAGCAGGTCTTATGAGGAATGAGTCGGTTACAGATTAAGAATCACTGGGTTGTAAAAAATTTCAGCTAGGAAAGTATTCCATCATTTTATTGTTGATACAACTATGTACAGAAGCCCATTATCAATTTATTTATTTCACCCCAGAGAGCTGTAATACACACATTGTCCATCAGTACCAGTCCATTAATTCTCATTTCTGGGATTCCCAGCTTGATCTAAGCCTCACTGTTAATATGAATATTTCACGGTAGAGTGTACAAACTTTGAGGATAAGTACAATGCTTTCTCTGTTTCTTCTACTTACCTTAAGGCTCTCACACACTGTGTGTTGCTCATAAATATTTGTTAGTAAAGAGAATAGTTATTAAGGTAAAAATTTGTCTATTCAGCAAGTTTTCAAGGCAACTGGGACAGCTAGTCTCCAGAGATGGTCCTCCAATGAACTGTGCCTCCCAATAGTCAGACTCTGTGTTGTCCCCTCACCTTGAAATCTGGACTCAACTGTAACCAGTAGAATGTGGCAGAAATGATGTTACATAGGACTACTGAGGCTCTGTCAGAAGCAGCTTTGTAGTTTCTGTTTTGGTTTCTTGGAACACTCATTCTGGGAGAAGGCAGCCATCACGTAAGCTGTTCCGCTACTTGCATACCACCATGCTGTGAGGAAGCTAAATGAGAGAAAGACGCCTTGTCAGCCCTCACCAATCTCAGGACAACACCCCCATCCCAAGCTCCATCATGTTAGCAAGGAAGCCATAGAAGACATCATACCCAGCTGAGCCATCAGATGACTGCAGTCCAGCCAACACCTGACAAGGAACATGAGAGACCTTGAACAAGAAACACAGAGCTAAGCCCACTCAACCCACAGCACTCTAAGAGATGATAATAATGGTTGGTTTTAAAGCACCTCCGTTTTGGGTAGTTGGTTACACAGCAGCTGTAACTTACCATTTTACAGAACCCTTGTCTCTGGTGAAAGAGCATCTATTTGGGGGATCAGGACAACCAATTCGGCAGCTCTCTTTTTCTAGGCACCTTTCAAAACTGGAAGCCTTTCAAATCACTCAGTACATAGGTCTAGGCTAATAACAACACAGCCAAATAAGGCATATATTGCCTCCAAAATCCGGTGCAACACACCTGGTATTGTGACTCTTTCTTAATGGTAGGAGAGACCAGATGTAGCAGCTTGACCTTGACCCAGCAAGAGATATCTCAACTTGTCCCAGACCATGGAAACCCAAAAAACTTCTTTGAAGAAGCAAGACCCTAAATTTTTCTGGAATGTATGTCCTGCCCTTTGGCATATATATGTCTTACCAAGGTGTCTAAAGTAGTTGGTCCATCAAGGTAGTGGATCCGTGTGATGTCTTGTGGAGAAGCAATCAGTTCGCTGTGGAATAGGACGGATAAGGTGGGGAGGATTGATAGATCCTTAAAGTGAAACAATGAAGGTATACAGCTGGCCCTTCTGGGTGAAAAAAAAATGCTTCCAGTAGTCTCTGCTAGTATGTTCATAGAGCAACAAAATTATTTTCCATTTCAAGTCCCAAATCAAGGGATTTGTCGATTTAATCCAACAATGAAACCACATTTGGAACAGCAGCTGCAATCCTATTCACCATCTGATTAAGTTTACAGAAATCTTTTGTCATTCTTCTAGAACCATCCACCTTCGACTTGGGCCAAATATATGGGGTGATGGAGTTGTGCTGGAGTCTCTACAGTTCCTCTGGGATGCAGTACTACTTTGGATCTACTGTTTTGGAACACAGTGGCAGTTCTCGTGTCTTCTACTTGCCCTCATTCCACAGATCAGATAACACTTGTAGTGATTCTGCTATTCGTTGAGTGTGTCTCTTTCAATTAGGTATTCTAGAACTTGGGAAATAACCATTAGATGAGTTCAGAGCCCAGCTAGATACACTGTCAGATGGACCTGAGCCAAAATACCATTAGTCATTCAGCCTTAATAAACCCCTACTTTGATAAAGAAACAGTGTCGTGACATATTGGGTTTCCAAGACTTAGTATCATTTCAGAGCCAGTGTCCAGAAATCCCCAAAAAGTCTAGTTATTTTCCCTTCCCTCATGCCTTATCACCTTGGTAGATGGCTGCAGGTCTTTTGGGAGAAGGGAAGAATGAAAATTTGCAATTATATAAAATTTTTAAATTATTTAAACTTAAAATTTTAAATTGTATAAACTTTTGGCCATATAAATATAAATTAGGAAGATCTTACAATTCTCTTGGCACGTACGACACCTCATTATTTTGTACTTGTCCCCATGGGGCCTGCCCTGTGTCTGGCTGTAGATACAGGAACAATGGAAGATGTTGAGGGTGTGTCTCGAGGAGTCTCAGCCTTTATCCATTATCCAGACAATAGGTCGTCACAGGTTCCTTAAGCAGGGAGGGACTAAACTCCTTGGACAAGGGAGGAAGTCGGCTTCTGCAGAAAGGAGACTGAGGGGCTGCAAGGCCTCAATTTCATGAGTCTGCCCACGTGTTCCTATCTCAGTTTTCAGGAGCCTAAGTCAATTCCAATCAATACCCTAATTTTAACCATACGAGGCCTTGAATCAAATTGGTCTTATCCAGCTACCCATCAGATTAGCCTTTGGGTTTGGTTTTCAGAAATATCAGACCCTGCAGCTATGAGAAATAAGGATTTCCATCAAGACAGTCACAGAAACTTTCCAGCTCCTTGCCTGGACCTTGAGTTGAAAAGGTATTGCCCTTAGTTCATTATTTTCTTTCTCCAATTTCTCTAAGGCACTTAGAAGCAGCCCATAGCCCTTGTACTCTTTATTTGCACTAAATTGTTCTATGGCGACAGCTACCTGGTAACCCTCCTCCTTTATTCTACAGGCGTCTCATGTCAGGGACGACTAGTGTCCCATTTACCGTTGGCGATGGGATCGCTAACCTTTGTCAAATCAGAGAATCCATGCTAACTTCCCCTCTTTAAGGTTCTGTTCCTTCAAATCAGTTCGAGGGCCAATAATTGTTATCACTTAGGGGTCAGCCAGGTTAGCAGAACCACTGTAACTCCAAGATGAAGTCAGTTACCACTCTGTAGCTAGCTACCTCTTCTGTGCACCCACCGCCAGCAGCTGGTGCTGGACCAGGGTCACTGTTGGTCAGCTGAGCCAAGAGTCAGAAAGATCAGCTGGACATAGAATGGAAGAGAATGAAGACAACGTGGGCTCTGCCAAGTACTTCTGCATCTATCCCTGTACCTGACCGCAGTGACCTCCTTTTCTTTTTTTTTTTTAAGATTTTATTTATTTATTTGACAGAGAGAGAGACAGCCAGCGAGAGAGGGAACACAAGCAGGGGGAGTGGGAGAGGAAGAAGCAGGCTCCCAATGGAGGAGCCTGATGTGGGGCTCGATCCCAGAACGCCGGGATCACGCCCTGAGCTGAAGGCAGACGCTTAAGCACTGTGCCACCCAGGCGCCCCCACAGTGACCTTCTAAGAGAAATTGTAATCGGTTCACTTCTGCCTTCCAGGTCACGTGTGATTTCATCTTTTGGGCATCTCAGGACTACACGTGGAAAGGGATTCTGGGAAACAGAGTTGTCAGCTTAACCACACAGTCCAGCAGTCCTAAAGTGTGTGTCCTTATCCCAGATCTCAGAAGACAGGGAATATGGGCAGAAAGGAAAGTAGAGAAGACCCTGGGGCTTACTGGTGATCTTGTGACTGCGGCTGACCTGCCTGATTTGGGAGATGGTGATCTCCCACTGCAGCCTGCCTGTCAGTGATTTGGGCAGGACCTTGTCAAATGAGAGAAAGAGAGAAATGAAGAAAGAAGAAGGAAGTGGAGGAATGAAGTGAGACATTCCTAACACAGCTCAGTAAAGACACCGATCTCTTCTTGCACATCATGACTCCCCAGCTCAGAGTGTTGGCCCCCTACTGGCGTGCAACGGTAACACAGCGCTCCCCACACCTGCCTCCTGCAACTAAGCTATGATGCGGGCTCCAGCCACACGCCCTGCCAGGCACTCTGGCCGCAGGGGTAGCACCAGAGAACAGAGGCGAAATATCTGCAAAAGGAACCTCAGAGTTCCCAACCTGCCAGCGAAGTTTCTCAACCGGAGTCAGATGTACCTCCTTGAAAGGACAAATCGTTTTCACAGACCCCAGTGTTAACTACACTACTTTGAACATAATATTATTTAAACATGTAGAAACATAAAATGGTGTTTAAACTCTATGTGCTCGGGGCGCCTGGGTGGCACAGCGGTTAAGCGTCTGCCTTCAGCTCAGGGCGTGATCCCAGGTTGTGGGATCGAGCCCCACATCAGGCTCCTCTGCTATGGGCCTGCTTCTTCCTCTCCCACTCCCCCTGCTTGTGTTCCCTCTCTTGCTGGTTGTCTCTATCTCTGTCAAATAAATAAATAAAATCTTAAAAAAAAATAAACTCTATGTGCTCATCACGCTTCTGCCAACAATAAAAAAATACACGTTAAACATTCACAAAACTTCAAAACCAATAAAACTTTAAAGATCTTCATTTAATATAGTACAGGAAGTTTTACTAAGACTAAATCATGTTTTGAATTGAATAGATAAAAATATGTATGTGGTATTGGGTTTTACTTATCAACCTGATTCTTCTGATTTTACGTATGATTTCCATCATTGTTATTTTTCCTTTGTTCAAAAATAAATTCGTATTGAATAGTTAACCCATTCACTTCATGACCCAATTAATTTACTCTGCACCAACAGCACAGTCTTGAAAGAAATATTTTTAACTTTTAATAAAACAATCTTTACTAAATTATTACTACTGTACCAATTGCTAATCAATAGTAGCTAAAAGCCTTACAGGACAGATGAGTTCCACATAGCATGGCCACACGAACGGTGAGCACACTACTGATGGTACACTGAGTTCTACATGTTTATGGCATCCAACTTGAGATGGTCCCCTTTTCTTTTCTTTTTTTTTTAAGATTTTATTTATTTATTTGACGGAGAGAGAGACAGCCAGAGAGAGAGGGAACACAAGCAGGGGGAGTGGGAGAGGAAGAAGCAGGCTCCCAGCGGAGGAGCCTGATGCGGGATCACGCCCTGAGCCAAAGGCAGACGCTTAACGACTGAGCCACGCAGTCGCCCCAATGATCCCATTTTCTTGTAATTGTTTTCTATCGAAATCACCTGACATCGTTTGACCTTCCTTTAGCGCTAATATTACTAAAAGAGCAAAGGAGGGCGCTGGAGTCTTGCAGCACTATTTGCTTATAAGATCATTATTAAGATAAGCCCCAGTGTGAGTCACTTGCATTTTATAAGAAACAGATATTCCTTACAATCTTGCATAATTCAGGATTGATTTCCCAATGGAGGAAAATGAAGAATTGGTTTACGGAGCCCATATATATATAAATTCGTAGCACATTTCTGTTTTGCTGCTGCTCTTTATTTTCTTAGCATTATCTATAGTATTTGGCAATTGCTCTTTAAATAAATAATAAAACATATCAAAGCAGTCGTTTGGCTTTCTTCATGGCCCCAAATTATAGCTAACCTCTGTTTTAAAGTTACGGATAAAAAAAAGTTAATGGGGCGCCTGGGTAGCTCAGTTGGTTAAGTGACCAACTCCTTTTTTTTTTTTTAAGATTTTATTTATTTATTTGACAGAGAAAGAGACAGCCAGCGAGAGAGGGAACACAAGCAGGGGGAGTGGGAGAGGAAGAAGCAGGCTCATAGCAGAAGAGCCCGATGTGGGGCTCGATCCCATAACGCCAGGATCACGCCCTGAGCCGAAGGCAGACGCTTAACCGCTGTGCCACCCAGGTGCCCCAAGTGACCAACTCTTGATTTCGGCTCCGGTCATGATCTCAGGGTCCTGAATGGAGCCCCACGTTGATGGGCATGGAGCCTGCTTAAGATTCTCTCTCTCCCTCGGCCCCTCACCCCACCAAAAAAAAGTTATGTATTTAGATGCTCACTTTGCAGCATGAGTTTTTGTACCAACTCTTAACTAATGCTAACATAATGAAAAATAACAGCGGGAAAGTGACCAATATCTCTTACAGATATTCTCATGAACCAAAAGGTAGAACACAGTATGCTAACAAAGAATGTCCAGTTGTTTCCGTTACAAGCTGAAGTGACGCCAGCATGTGGCAGGAGTAAAAATAATTGACAATTCTTTTGTTTTGCCAACTGAAATTACGCAAATCTTAATTTAAATTTGGTGAAAACCACAATATTACAAATTTCGCTCATAAAAGATGGGTTATTAATTTTTATATCACGCCACTTAAATTACACATAATTTATGCTGTTCAACTGCGTGTTTTAGACTAACACTCTATTGAGAACACATTCTTAATTCTCATAAAAACATGAAGACCCGTAAAACTTCCAAGATACGTCATTCTAAATATGATAAATACTAAGTATAAATAATTTTTTAAGTCCAATTTTAAAATTGGACTATTACTATTATAATTTCCATATGGGTCTTGGGAACGACTTAAAAGTCGTTCATTACTTAAAAGTAATGATAATTTTGTCTCTATAAAAAGAACACTATTCGAAACGGGAAAAAACTTAAAATGTAGAATACTGTCTGTCACGTAAAATTCATAAGTACTTTGCTTTCTAAATCCTTTAATCATAAATTTAAATAACCTAAATTCTTGATATGTTTAAGGCATAATTTATTAACTTGTTTATTTCAGAACAGCATAATATAATCTGATTGTTAAAATTAGTTGTTACCAAATTATGATTTTTTTTAATCTCTAGGAAGGTATCTCATTCGTGAGTATTGAATATCTGAGCTCATGGGGATTGGGTGATTGCCTAATGAAAAGAGTTTTCTTTTCACTTTTATATTTTCTAAGTTTTCAATATAATAAGTATATATTAATTTTATGTTGAAAAATGAAAAAGTTTGGTGCAGCAATGTGGGGTTATAATAAGCTGGACACGACATAATTGTGTAACAAAAAGTGGTATAATAAATTATGATAAGTCTATATTCCATACAGATAAAAATAATGAAGTTAATCTATACATATAACAGGAAAAGGTCTTCAAAATGCATTATTGAGTGGGGAAAGAAGTTGCAGAACAATATAGAAAGCATGATGCCATTTATGTTAATAAAAGTACTTGCATAATGCAAACCCTGAATGCTGCACAGTAAAAGGACGTTATAGGTTTGCAAGATGGCACCCAGATACATTTCATCCACATCTGTTCCTTTTTGTAACTTCATTAGAGCTAGCAAATTATACTGAATCTTTTCCCAATCAATTAACATACTTTGTTACGTAACATATTTGTTTTAAAAAGCAAAAAAACACTTGTTTTCCAAATGGCTTTGGGGTAGTCATAAGGTTTGCTGCTGGCTAGAGAAAGCTCTCGGTGGCAGAACGGCCATTGAGGAATTGGTTTTTAGTCTATATAATTAAGAAGGTGAATGTTCTTAGTAAACCCAGAGATGATTAACCCATCAGTGGTAAACTTAAGCTATTTAAATTGGGATGAGATTCAGACTTAAACCCAAATGCCAATGGTTTTGCACTTTCAGTCCCCGTGCAAGGCACTTCTTCCCTTGCTTATTATGATACCTTGGAAACCAAATTATTGATCATAAATTTCCTTGTTGAGAGTGTGGGCAGTTCAGTGGCTTGGGAGAAGGGATGTTAACCTTCCCCAAAGTTCTAACAAACCACCATGAAGAATCTACCTCCCAAAAAAACATCTATCCCGCAACTGGATTCCACAGGCATCCAAATCTTAACATCCCTGTCCTTTGGACAGTGCAGACGACTGTCCTTCCATGGATTATTATTTCCTTAAAGATATAATGCCAGAGTCAAGTGGGAATCTCAATTGCTTTCCTTGCAGAAGTGGGAGAAATTGTGTCTCCTCTCTTTATACATTAATTTAATTAGGCAAACTTTCACAGTCTCTCACTATCAGCCTACGGTCTCTCTGCCTTCCCAATCCTGGCAGAAGCCTTATCGCACTGAGAAAAATGGTACCATAAGTTGCACGTAAAGGGAGTTCCTGATCTGTTAGCAGCAAGGAGACACCTGGCTCTGAACTCCACTAATAAAATCAACCTCTGATCGAAGTCTCAACCAAGTCTTCCTCCCAACCCAAGCTATTCTTCCTTCATCCAAATGTCCCCTCCCTCTGAAAAAGGAATTTCTGGAGTAAAGGCAGTAAACAAAATTATCAGGAGAGACACAAATACAGAAATTTGAGTGCATAAAGTCAAAAGATTTCTAAATGTCCAAAATGTTTTAGTTAAAAGATAATAGTTTTTTAAAAGTATATGAGTTGTATAACAGTGCCATGTTGATATGCTTCATATATAAAGAGTTCCTATGAATGAATAAGGAAAACACCAGCCTGATAAATATATAGGGAAAAACTAGACACAAAAACTACATATAAATTGCTAATGAATATTTGAAAAAGTCAACCACACTTAAAATTAAAAAATTCAAATGAAAACAACTATCTTTCGTACCAAATAATATGGATCTTTTTAACAATTGCACCTCAGTGCTGATGAAACTGGGCACAGTTAAGGGCACTTACATCTGTTGCTGCTATGATTACAAATTGATATAATATAACACAGATTTCAAGACCTTTTAAAATGGTCATCCCGGGACACCAGGGTGGCTCAGTCGGTTAGGCGTCTGCCTTTGGTTCAGGTCATGATCCCAGAGTCCTGGGATGGAGCCCCACATCGGGCTCCCTGCTCCACGGGGAGCCTTGCTCTCCCTTTCCCTCTGCCTGCTGTTTCCCCTGCTTGTGTTCTCTCTTTGTCAAATAAATAAATAAAATCTTTAAAAAAATAAAATAAAATGGTCATCCCTCTTGGCCCAACAATTGGTAATCTGTCTTTAAAAAAATTATCTGAGCAGATTTTTTTATAAACAAAGAAGCCCATTAAAGGTTATTTGCACTTCCAATAATTGGAAATAACCTAAATATCTTGCTCTAATATAAATGGGAAACAGAAAACTGAATATATAATATGACTTCAACGATGTAAGAAAATATACTGAAAACTATTTGCGAAAAAGAAATATAACAAAATGATACAGTACATATCTCTGGGTAGTAGAATCATGCACGATGTTCTTCTCTTCTTTAAAATGATATGTAATTCACAATTTCTTCTTCAATGAACACATAAAGTGAGAAAAATGATCTAATAAAATCACCTTTTAAATACTAAATTACATGTTTTTAAAAATATTCCTAGGTTCCCTTAAGTGGTGGTCTAACATAAATAATATTGTCTAGATCTCACTAGAGCACACATTAATATACTCTATCCCTGGAGTAAGGAGTTCCTAAAATCACCTGCCTACTATGCAAATTAGAGCTGCCTTTCCCCCCCTGAATTTAACTGTTACTAAACTTCAACTAAGCTTTCCATTATTTTTGTTAAAATATACAAGCTGTACACATAGTCTGGTGAACCATTTTTATTCAAAAGTAAAATAATGTTTTGTTTCTAAACAAAGGGCCAAGAGGAAAAGGATGCCTAACACTGGGGACAGAGGGACAATCTAAATTGACCACAGCATCACGTCTGACCACCGTCCTCAAGACATTCAACAGAAGTCAGTCATTCTGAACATCAATTTATACCAAGCCCCTGCTAGGTCGTGAAGCCTGGAATGAGGGGAATTCAAAGATGAGCAGAACATAGAGCCGCGAAGGTTCACCTTGGGTTCCTGCCCGCCTAAAAACTGACCAGTAAAAGAGAAGAACTGCTTTACCAGTTATTTTAGAACTAAATGGGACAATTACAGATGTTTCTATACGGAAATCTTCACTGGAACAAATCTACTGATATGTAAACACCGCATACTCCCTAGAAGCAGAAAGGACATAGATGCTCTTTGGGAAACAAAATCATCTAAAAAACTGTAGAACAGACAAACACAAACACAAAACAAAACAAAAAACAACCTCGTGTGCAGACAATGGAAGAATCACTGCCCTTTCCCCAGCAAGAGGGAGAGTGAGAAGTCACCCCCCCAGCTGGCCCCAGCAGGAAACCTGCATTCTAATCACAAGGTCCCCAAGCTCATCGTGCGATCTTAGTACTCGCGGATCTGTCTTCCATCCGTTAAGAGGAGGGAAGGGACTCAAAGACTAAATTTTCTAGCTCTCACATCTTACGGGTCTATGAGGAGCTCCCTCCTGGTTGGCCCCCAGAGGCACCTGGAGACAAGGTTTAGAGAATCTGGGAGTCCCAGCCCTGAATGAGGACATAGCTCCTCAGTGTAGAATTCTGGACCTTCTGCAAGGACTTTAACATAATTAGTTGGTCCCTGGGCTATCTCTTAAAACTTTAATATTTACTTTATGACAAAACGAAAGTGCTCATTAGTGGTTGAGCCAAAGCAGTACCATTCTCTTTATTCATTCCAATGAGCCCATTTTGCATTAACAAGAAAAAGCTGGAGAGCTAGAGGCCCAGGGGGTATTTGCCCAGCCAAAGTGGATCTCAGGTGGAAATACAGTTGAAAAATATGAGCCAGGGGGCGCCTGGGTGGCACAGCGGTTGAGCGTCTGCCTTCGGCTCAGGGCATGATCCCGGCGTTCTGGGATCGAGCCCCACATCAGGCTCCTCTGCTATGAGCCTGCTTCCTCCTCTCCCACTCCCCCTGCTTGTGTTCCCTCTCTCGCTGGCTGTCTCTATCTCTGTTGAATAAATAAATAAAATCTTAAAAAAAAAAAAAAGAAAAATATGAGCCAAGGACACTTCAAGAAATGTGTCCTTGCCCCTGACCTCCAGAGAGAGAGTGAGGTCCAAGTAAGCCACTTCCAGCATGCCTGCCCTGGCTCATCGTAAGGATGCCCACAGAGAACAGGCGGTGCCGGCAGGAAGGGGTGGGTAAACAACAGGAGCAAAGTTGTCTTCCATGCTTCTACTTCCTCAGAAGTCCCCGCCCCCTTAAGCCTGCATTTTCTTAGTGACCTACGCTCAGTTGTGATGAGTATTCCAAAAAGAAACAGCCCCCGTGCCAATGTATGATATCTTCCACTTCTTTTCCAGTGGAGTAGGTCATTCCCCTAGGAATCTACCCAGAGGCACATTTCCCTTCAGTAGACGGGTTGGGGGAGAGGGGTTGTGAGCTCTCCCCTCCCCGGAGCAGCGACGCCATCACGGGAGGCCAGGAGCGCACGTAGGTTTGGGCCGGAAGTGACGTCACTGAACAGGACACCTTGGTGCTCTGGGTGCTTCTCATCTCTGCTGGTGTGTCCTGTTCCATCGGAGGCCTCTGGCTCCTTCTGAAATAGCTACCAGAGAACAATCTGGTAAAGCCCAGCAAAGGTTTTTGAGGATTCACTCTGTAAGAACTTCTTACACAGAAGGGAATTCTCCTCCAGGGGATGATGCTGCGTTGACAGTTGCGCCGTCCACAGGGCCTGCGGCTGGACGCGAGCTTCACCCGCCTCGGCTGCTGTAGTTCCAGGAAATGGCCAGAGGGACAACACGGCTGTGCCAGTTTGATGTTTTCTCTCACATCAAAAAAACCTGAGCATGATTTGCATTTCAAATTTTCCTCAGAATGCCTAATTTTAGGTCAGGACTGGCCTTACCTGTAAGTTAGTTCCGTGGCAGGATTTGGCTCGTGCAAAAAAATAATCCCTCCACTGAAAGGATTATGCCCCCACCACCCCACTGTAACATCTGACACTCCATTAGTCACCCTGTGGAGTTTGGCCATTGAAAGTACAGGTTAAAATGCCAATTTGTTAGTTGGAGAAGGATCTTGCAGAACCTTTCTCAATGAATAAGGCCCCAGTATTGCTGGAATGTCAGACTAGGGAGTTTGGGTTAAAGTCAACAGAGCAATAAGGGAGGTCTGGCCATATAAATACATATCTAATTTGTGACAGCGGTAACACTAAAAGGTGGTACCAAGAGATGAATAGACTCAAGATATTTTGGATCAATGAATTCATGACAGATCTTTGATATTCTATTCAGGGAATTAGTTTCAAGTTACAGTTTAACCTTTGAGATTAGAAAAAGAACTACTTCCCTTGCTGCCGGTGTCAGAAGCAGAACGTTAGTAGATTCCCCCCGATCAGATTTAGTTTGTAATTTAGAGTAAGCAGGGTATACGGACGGTAGAGCAGAACCATCTGGTTTTGATTCTGTCTCTGCCGCTTATAAGGCGTGTACCCCTAATCAAGCCACTTAAGCAATGTGTGCCTCAGTTTCCTGATCCATAAATCTGGATGTGGAAAAGAAAATGCATTGTAAATAAATCGAATTTTTGTTCAGTTATTCTCTATTAAAGAGTCTCTCCTTTTCCTCCATTCGCACCCCATCAGGTGCCGGCTAAGACCCTAGCAGACCTCTCCCTGAGCCCTTGTTGGCTCTGAACTGGAACAAGCGTGTCACTCCCGTGCTTAATTTCTTGCTCACCTGTCCGAAAGGTGCTTGTTTACAATGTTGGTGATAAGGTTACTTCCTGGGTAGGAAGGGATAATTTTTTGGTGCTTTTGCACTAGTCTGTACGTCTGTCTGCCTTGCATATGAGAACCATCTCATTGATTCAGACTGGAAATGTAAAGAAGGCAGGATTTCTTGCCACTGAACAGATGGAAGATGATGCCCAGGAGAAAACCACACTTGAACAAGGGCTAAGTCGTCAATAATGTGCTTGTGACGGCACGATACTAAAGGAGATGGCTCACCAAAGAGACAGCTGCCTCTCTCACTGAATCAGTAATTCCCATATCCTGTAAAAACAAAACAAAACCACAAACACCACCACTACAAAGGAACCTGGGGGTGTTGGCGAAGAGACTAAGTACTCTTTGTCAGCCGGGGTGATTCCGGAAGTTTCAGAGCCTGGGAGGAAACCCCTCTGTGATCCCCCCACCCCCACATTTTTACACAAGGTAAATCAAACTAGGCTGAGTGACTACAGCCAGCTTCCAGAAGAAAGCGGAGCAAACAGCTTTGGTTAACTCCATAGGGGGTCTTTGCCCCTTGGGCAAGGTTTAAACCTGTCTCCAGGCCAGCAGCACAGTGCACGTCTGTGCTCCGTGGTTTCAGCCTTCTCCTAGCTCTACCTGTTGATGCCTTGCTCTGTAGTGCGACCTCTGTGGCCTCTTCCTGCATCACAAACATTCCTGTCAGTTCTTCTGGCCTGTTCCAGAACCAAACAGAGCCCGTTGTCAATGGGCAAGCCCTCTGCTGAGCCCCAGGACTATAGCCAAGGCCAAGGAATCTGGGGTCACAGCCAACGTTGTCACTTCCCTCCTTTGAAGGGGTGGAAGGCCCCAATTTTTTCTGGTCCCCTGTGATTGTGGGGATTCCTACATTCACTTCAGAGGAGCCCCATGAGAGACTGGAGCCTCCCAGCCCCCCGTGGGAAAGAGAAGAGAAGAAGGGATCTGCGTGGAGGTCACCCCACCACTGATTTTCTCACTCAGGTCTAGGCTGTCAGAGGATAGAGCACCGCGGTCCGACTAGGTATCTGCTTTGCCCCCTGCCCTCCTCCTTGGGGTAAAGGAACTGCTGCAGTACTGGCTGTTCTGTCCCTAAGGACGCTCAGAGTGACAGCTGGCTTCTGAGGACTGTGCTAGTGACTAGGCTGTCCCCGGCATCCTGTCCTGCCCAGCAGGGGGTCTGAGGTCTCAGGAGCAGGGTGCCAGGGCCACGGGACACAGCTGAGGAATCTTCCACCTCCACACCTCTCCTCCCTCTGACAGACCGTGGTGGGCGGAGCAGGCAGGAGGAGAAGGCACCTACCCTCTCCTCCTTGCTGCCTGTGGTTCTAGAAATTGCATTTAGCTCTAAGATGTTAGGGACCTCCTTGACCAGGAGGCCCCCTCACTCATCAAATAGGAATATCACACATACCTCGCTTGGTCGTGAGAGTTAAGTGAGTCAGTGTCATAGCAAAGTTGAAGGTACACGGTAAACACTCAGTGACCATTCAACTCCCTTGTCCACTTGCTGGCTTGTGGATTTGGAGTTAAACTCCCACAATCCCGGAGAAGACGTGACAGGGGCTACAGGGAGGACAGCACAGGGGTTGTGGTCCCCACTAACACACCAGGCGTCACGGGACACGCCACCCTCACAATTCCAAGAAACTGAAAAGAACTTTTTTTCTGATTTGTGATATTTTCAGAAGTGAAAAAAGAGGGAACCGAGGCATGGGGTCTCCGATCATGGGTTTTACTTTGTTCCCAAAGCCAGGAGCTGATGGCATTTGGAGGGCCGTTTGCTGTGCAGGGCCATGAGGATACCACCTCCAGGACTCAGAGAAGCCAAAGGGCCACCGTGCTCCCCACCCGCACGGAGGCATGAATTTTCTGCTGCCCCCTCTCCCCCGGGAGTCTCTGTCTCCAGAATATAAACCCCAACCACACAACTGTCAAAGAAACGAGGCTCCAGGGTATGTCTCCTAGAACCCCTTATTTCGTGTGGTTTACTAAAAGAAAAACAAGGCTCCAGGGGAGGGGAGAGGGACAGAAAAGGATGTCTAGAGTTTTTCTAGACACAAAACGAAAAGTTTTGTGAGTTCATTTACAACTCAGTTCAACAAATTATATTTCCTGCACAAACATTCTGAGGATTAAATGAACAATACAATACTTGTGTGAGCTCTTTGTGGTCAAACGCTTTGCAGTAAAAGTTCTATTCCTGGAGAGTCGATATCAGACTTTCCTGCTCCTTGTCAGTAAACATAAGAAGAGGCCAAACCTGTGTAAATTTAAATTACATAAAACCTTTCCCCCAGCTGCCTGGTCTCTTAACAGCCACTTTTCACCAAGCTCCACGGTCGCAGAATGTGAATATCTTTATCTTAGCAGCACAGGCTTTTGAACATGTGACATAATAGGATTTCTTCCTCACAAGGCATATCAAACACCATTGCAAACTAAAGTCTATTTTACTCTTAACCAAGACTAAATCAAAGGGTCCTTTCTTTGTTTATTTTTAGACTTTCTGTTTCCCCACGACCCATGAAGTGTCCTCTCTGTCCATCCTGCCGAACGGAAGTCCCGTGAACAGGCCCAGAGTCAGCCCCAGAGATGAGAGCATGGCGGGACTGCAAGAGCAGGAAGCAGCGGGACAGCTGGGGCCGCACCCCTGTCTGAAGTGTTCTTGGGGGAGCAGGGCGAGGGGGGACGACCCCATGGGCAGATATCTACAAGCAATAAAGAACCAACTGGTACTTCAACGAGGTGACCTAAAACGGAGACAAAAGTGACAATGATTTTAGCTTGTCTCTGGTTCAATGGCAAGCTGGTGTGAAAACTTAGAACTTTTTGTGGATTTACTCAGGCTAGAACAGTATGTGTTTCTTGAATGAATCAATGAAGGACACGCCAACCCAATGAATGAATAGCAATGTCCAGAAAGGGAAGAAATCTGTTACAGATCAATACATGGGGGGTCCTGGGAGATTCTCCTTTGTCTCCCTGTCTCTTCTTCTGACTCCAGAAGAGTGGCTCGCCGCGGGAGCAGAGTCCCTAGCTATGGGGATGTAGGCGGACCCCACCTGAGAGAGCATGTCACCGTCACCCCCAGTTCCTTGAGCACTTTGAATCATTTACCTCCGTGATGTGCTCACCAGCTGTTGTAACTGCCAGCGATCCCTCTCTCCTCGGAATCCCTACTTTCTAGGGTAGAGGTTGTCTGCATTTAGAGAATCCATCAGCACTATTCTAACTGTTGTGCTTCTTGCTTCCTTCCTTCTCCAGATAATAAGATCTTTAAAGGTTGAGACTGTGTCATCTGTTGCTTTTCGTGTCTACTTCACTGCACATTCTAGAGCTGAGTGTGTCCGGAAGAATGAATCAATTAAGGAAATTAATGAACACATGCCAAGGCTGAAAGAGAAGGACGTTAACTGCTTGGCTCGTCGACAAAAAGCAACATCACTCTGTGTTTCCGTCCCCAGCCCAGAGATGCAGTCCGCCTCCCCTGGCGTCAGGAGCCCACGGCGTTGCATCGGCACCTGCAGCCGGTGCCGAAACCCCACAGCTGGCGCGGGCCCTATCTGCTCTCCGCTCACTCTTGTTGTGAGTTGTGGTGTGTTGCCCTGGGTCCTCCATCTGGGGGAGTGTTCCACGGCTACCCACACATCCCAGCATACCCGCCCGAGACCCAGGCTGATGAACGAGGGCTAAAAACGCACTCCGGTGCATCACAGGCAACGCAGCCAATGTCAAACAAGGTCGGTCTTGGGAGCCTGGGACCCTGCGTTGAGAGAGTAGGACCTGGACTGGAGCGAGCTTCCTCTTGCAAGGACTTGGTATGGAAATTGGATGGCAGGCAGCTAAAAAGACCCATGGAATTCCCCTTGGGCACTGTGACTTTCTCCATCCCAGCCTTGGGGATTCCTTAAGATGTTGGGGGAAATGTCAGCATGGGGGGTGGGGGGCAGGTGGGTGGGACTCTGTCTGTCCTGAGTCACAGACTTCAGAATGGGCTTTTGGCAAGACACGTTCAGTGTGCCAGATTTTCAAGATTTAACATTTACAGTCTGGAAGATAGATTTGTAAAAAATCAACAGACGCCGTCTCTCCAGAGGGGAAAGGACCCTCTCAGGCTCCAGGAGGCAGTGCCAGGGTAGTCCAGGCGGATGTCGGGAAAGGGGACCCTCTTCGACAACAAGGAGCCAAAGAGATCCATGGCTGTGTGGTTTATGTAACCACCTCACTCCTGCTTCCCCGGTGCCGGCGCCGCACCTTGAGCCCCACAGAGAGACTAGGGAGCCGCCAATGCAGAGAAGGGGCCAGTGGCCACTAGATGGCAGCAGAGGGTAAGAAAAGTGAGTTCCAGGCGGCTGGGGTGCTGGTACTAGGGGGTGAGGTTTGCAGCCCCTCCATTTTGCTTTACATCTTTAATGAGATATGTGAAGAAAATGAGTCCCTTACATGCCAGACACAGATGCCAGAGCATATGGAGGGGTGCCGCACGGCAATATTTCTCTGGTTATTAAACAGGAGGCACCTAACTAGTCATTCACTGCATCATGATCATGCAGAGCTGTCCTTTGTGTCTTGGATGCCGCTGTTGACAAGGTAATAACAGGAGAAAGCAGTTGAGAAGACTGATGTAGGGACGTGGGCCTCTGGGCTCGCAGCATCAGCCCGCGGGGATGCCAGGCGGGTTGCCAGTGAGCGCCAGCAGCCCAGCCCACAAGGGCCACCTTGCCAAGGGACATTGCGTGGCCTCCACACTCAGTCCAGGCCCAGCTTGGTGGCTCGCTGGTCTCCCTGGCAGTCCCTGAAGCCTCATTTATTCAGAACCCGATTACCACCAGACAGCACTGGAGTCCGACCTTTCACCACAAACCCCAAATGGGGAACGGGAGCTCCAGACATTTTAAAGAGCAAGGCCTGCTTGCTTTTCTGGCAGAATTGGAGATGTATGGGTATAATGAAAATGCATTCAAATAGGGGAACACTTTTTCCATGTGGCCCCAAGCAGAGGTGAGCAATCCAGTCCTGCTGGACCATGAAATATTTTCACTTGGAGAGCCGTTTCTCCCAACAGACTGTGGCCAGGGCAGAGAACAAGCAGATATTACCCTACTTGATTTCCATATTCCATGCACTTCCCCACTCCCCACACTTCTCCCTAGCCCAGCCACTCAGCCTAACCATTCGCCGGTTAATTCTCCCACCCTCCCAACCCAAGGTTGTATACAGCCATTTTTCATCCAGAGAAACTGGGGTGCAAAGCTGAGATACAACTTCAGGTCTCCGGGTCCCCATCCCTTTCCAATAGGTTCAAACTTCTGACACAGTCTCCAGTGGAAAAGTACTAGCAAGATTCACCTGCCACTATTTCCCTCCCTGTTTTGGAAAACGAGTCTCTATGCTCGAAATCCTCACTTGTCTGTGTGACCTCAGACAAGTCCCTTAACCTCTCTGTGCCTCATTTTCTCATCTGTAATTTGAGGGGCTAGAATTGGATGATGACTAAGACCCCTTCCAGCTCTACAATCCTGTGGCTTTCATTTCACGAGCCTCTGCCAGCCCTCAAAGAGTGTCATACGCGATGCTTTTTCCAATGACAGCCACACTCAACGGGGACAAGCAGAATTTCCTCCACCGGTTGGGAAGAAACATGGTCGTGGTTGGAGTCTTGTTGGTGTTCTTTGTCCTCAGAGCAAGAGAAACAGGGAAGTTTCTGATGTTATTGACACTCACAGCAGGGCCTGGAGGTGGCCACACTCTCGGGCGGAAGAGAGCACACCGAGCTGTCTCTGCGGGTGGTGGAGATGCATAGGCAAGACTGGAGGAGGTTTTAATAACTATTTCTCAATAAAAAAAGACCCATTTTACTCTGCACAGGGGTCTGGGGGCAAATCCAGGTCTCCCAGGAGGAATCGACTCTTGTCCGTAATGGGGGATTGGTTCAGCTCAGCTGCTCCTACAAAGGGCTGAATGCGGCGCCCCCATGGTGGAGGCAGCGCCCCACAGCTCCATGTGAAAATGACTCACAGCGCTTGTGAATATCAAGCCTCCTTTGATGTATTCCCAGACATGAGGAGCCGAGGCTGCTGGACTCTGGATGCTAGCTCTGCGGGGTGGTGCACGGAGAGCCTGGACACATCTGGCACCATCCTGAAGCTCCAGAAGAAATCCAAGCTGCCTAATTAGCCCAGGACTTCCCAGGACCGCAGAGCTCCCTTTCATCCAGCCCTCTCCCTCTCTCTCCCTCTTTCTCGCTCCATCTCCAGCTTCAGAGGAATTAGATTCTCCAAGAATTACAACCTGTTTTTATACCTTCACCCTTCCCAAGGGAATAACAATTCACTTCCCTGAATAAAACCGGTTTTATTGAGCACAAAAGGAACGCGCCCCCTCACTCGGCATTGGCGCCAATTGCTTTCAAGCCATAGACCTGGCCCCAGCCAGCCAAGCAGAAGGATTTTCCTCCATAATGGCCATTTCTAGACACTCAGCCTTTCAAGTGGCCGCATGGCACCTTGTTCTCCTAATAAGCTCTCAATGATGATTGAATACAAAGCCTCCAAGTCTCTCTCACGTTGGCAGCTCCTGAGACCGGGTCGGTCACAACCGTCCAGAGCAGAAGACCCAGCCATGCCGACTGTGTAGTGAGTGCCGGGGCTCAGAGCGAAAGGGGAGGGTCAGCCACCGCCACCTCAGGCCTCTTTCACACGACAGCCTCTCCAGGTGTGGAGGCTCCTCCCATTTTGGACAGGCTTCAGGAGTCTGCTGGCTCCTGGGGATTTGGGAGAAGTCTTTCCAGTTAGAGAAAGAAGTGGCCAAGGGTGTCCAGGGAGATCTGCTTAACCCCATGCCTACATATTGTTGTTTTCTGAAATGGGGCCGATTTTATTTGCTAGTGAAGTTGGGCTTTGACTGGAAAACTCTCGCACACCTACAGAGAGCTGCACATACACACATGGGAGGAGTAAAACACCTTCTCTCCCTGAGCGCTGACCATGCACCAGGTGCCATGCCCAGGGCTTCACGTGGACCAGCTCCTCGGAGCTTCACAGATGCCAGTGCGGTGGGGGGGATATTATTATCCCTGCTTTACAGATGAGGTGCCCAAGGCTCAGAAAGGCTAGGTTACTTGCCTAAACTGAAAAACTGGGGATATCTGGGTGGCTCAGTGCATTAAGCATCGGACTCTTGATCTCAGCTCAGGTATCGATCTCAGAGTCGTGAGTTCAAAGCTCACGTTGGGCTCCACACTGGACAGGGAGCCACCTTTAAAAAAAAAAAAAGAGGAAAGGGAAGGGAAACTGAAGTAAAAGAGCTTGGATTCAGGATTGTTGGATTTTAAAGCATCGTCTCTTAACCCCCATGCCGCGGGGCAATCTGTTTATCATCAGGTGCTTACTGTGTCCAAGGCATTGGAGTTCAGAGGGAAAGCAGGAAGGGCACAGTTCCTCACTTCAGAAAGCTTTGCTTTCACCAGTCACCAGCGCACAGAGGTATTGTGGCTTGTGTCCTCCGACCCACGTTCTGTCTTTGCCCGTCACACTGCTCTCAGACCTCCTGCCCTCGATTCACAGTGTGGACAGCGTGGGCACCACAAAGACTGGGGGCTTCCCCCTTAGAGTTTCAGATGCTTGGATTTTATAGGCAACAATGAGAGCGATTGGACCACTGAGGCATTATGCTACAGTTTCTAAGCTCCTGAACTAGCCACTGTTTGTTTTAGATCGTTTTTTAATTTGATCAGGAAGTTTCTCTAACCCATTCCTCTATATCTGCAGAGGGGCAAGGCAGAGAAGCAACAGGGCAAGGACAGCGAAGATTTCAAGCTTGGAGGTCCGGGAAGCCGGGCGATAGATCGACCCGAAGAAATAAAGCAGGGTGGGCTGAAACTCCATTGCTTCCACGACCTCCAAAGGAAGTGGTGATATGTGTGAGGGACACCGGGATGAAAGAAGGGGGTGGATGTTGCGCTCATTGCAGATTTTGCCACGAACAGCTTGGCTGCCAAGGCTGCTTCAGCCTTGACTCATAGATCCATGATCTGGGAGACAGCACGGTGTCCTGCTGTGCCGGACATCTTCCAGCGGCATTGACCCAATGGGGGGATTGAGGGGAAGGCTTCCTGATGCTAAGAACAAGAAACTTCCCTCCAAAGTCAAAGATATTTATTCTAGATCAAAGTCTCCCTAGAACCTTGACAAGGGTGGACTGAGAGGATGGGGGTACAGCTCTAGGCCACCACCCCCACCATCACCACCACCACATTTACTAAACATCTTGTCAGCCAGTAATCACTTCTGACAAAACCCAAATTGAGAAGCTGAAGCGATCTTTGTTTCCAGTTCTCTCTGCACATACCACTCCAGGGACCCGCTCGTTGACGAATCTCAATCCTCACTTTAGTTTCTCAACTATGCCAGCCTGCTCTGGGGGGAGCCGGTCCTGAGTCCCCTCATTAACCCACAGACCCCCACACCTTACTGGAGGAATCTGTCATTGCCCAAATGCCCACATGTGACCACTGGAGGGCAGTGCTGGACCAGCCAAACCTCTTTAGGCATCTGCTCCATCTTTGTTCCCACACCAGGCCAGGGCAGAGCCGGATGCAGCCTTTGGCTGGAAGCCAAAACCGAGGACCGCTGGAGCACCCTGAGAGCAGCAGCACAGCCAGGCCGCTTACAGCAGCTCCCTGCACCTGGCATCATAGGAACAAAAGGCAGTTCAATGGAAAGCGGATTTGGCTCCCTAGGTGACACGATCCCCTGGGAAAGAGACTGAAAGGAAAACTTGCTTCATCATGTCATTACCCGGGAACAATCTGTGTCTCTGACCAGGGGCTGCAGAAGCCTACCTTTCTCGACCCACTCAGGTGTAAGCTCTTGGCAGCAAGAGTCTGTTGAATGAGTGGATGCATGCAAGCATGTATACACGGGCGGAGTGGACATGGGCCATTTCCAGATTTGCTGCTGTTTTCCACCTCTTTTGACGTCTAAAATTGAAACCATCAATTAGCTGCTGAGCATTCTCAGTCCTGGAGACGGCTGAGGAGAGCCAGGTTATTAATTACAGCAGTGGTTGTCGTGGTACAGATGTTATTTCAAAAGCCGCTTCAAGAATTCCAATCTCTTACTTTTAGGAAGTCCTTCATTATGTCACCCGTGTGTCCTCAGACCTCACCAGCCTGTGGATTAGGAAAATACAGACATTGTTTCCTTAATATCCAGCTCACAGAAACTGCAGTCTCTAATGTGAGAATACGGAGCAGTCATTCTCTCCCCGGGGGATTTGTGCTCATTTTGTCCCCCACTGGGGCCCCATGAGGCTCGACAATTCTCCTCAGCCAGAGCTCCTCCTCAGGCCACCTTGGGTCATCTCATGAGGCTCATCTCCAGGCTACTCTCCCCTCTGCCCACCCCCCCAAAGATCCCACGTCAGTGTGGACACAGCCTGCTCCCGTGACCATTTAGAGCACAGCTACACACGTGAGGAGAGAAAGAAGTGCACATTTTGAGACCCCAAAACCCAACACAAGACCCTCCCTGTCTTCCCACAAGCTTTCACTTAGCAGGGACCAGTCTGTGCCCCAATAAAAATCTGCAGATGGCCCCACATCTCCAAGTTCAGAGTCCAAGACTAGCTCCTTTCCTGCCCTGAGTCAAGGGACAGTGGCCAAAGTCATTTCCTGCTGGGAAGCTCTCCCCAAGCCCTCCACTCTCTCAGGTGGAGTCTGGCCTTCGCGGTCCTACAGGGCAAATACGGTGATAGTAGATCCTAGGATACCACATATGGGACACCAATGGCCCTGATTAAATTCATGCTGGGGGGGGCAGGAATCTGCCCCTAATTCTAACTAGAAAGACACCAATTAATTTTTAATCAAACACTTACCATCTTAGTACATAACATCTGCATTTAGTTCTATGATAACTTCATCATCTCTATAACGAGTGGATATTTGTTTCAGATGTGAATGAGCTCATTCTCAACCTCACTCCAGTTTTCTCCACAAAAGAAGAGTGCTCTAAACTTCACCTAGAATCTCTACTCTCCCAACGGAACCCCAACACCCCCCAGGAGCCTTCAAGGAGCAGTTCTCCAGCCAAGGGGGGCGGGGAGAAAGAAAAGAAAAGCCCTCCCTTTATAAGTTGTCCCTTTTGGGAAATTTTCTAACTGAAATTTCACTATCCAGTTCAAAGCTAGGTCTTTAGAGGACATGGCTGGTCCTCATCCTTCTCCTAAAAATGCTGTAAGTCAAACAATACCTTTCTTGAGAGCAAAAAAAAAAATTGAAAAAAAAAAAAGAAAGAAAAACAACAATTCATTCCAACACAGCATTTTTTCTAGCACTGTCCATGGGAGTTGAGTTGATCGTATGTTAAGCATGTCCTAGCCCATGTACTTTCTCAAGATGCCTTCACTGGGATTAAGGGACAGGCCTCCAGGGTAGTGTCTCAGTTCTGTACCTGGAAGAAACAATGTAAGGAAATTTCTGGAAGAGAAGAGATTGACAGTCAATACATAAGAGAAGGATGGTCCCCAGGGTTAGTTCCTGCATTCAAATACAGGGCTGTCTCAGGCTCTGATTGCCAGGTCCAGGTCTCTGGTGGATGCATAATGCCTAAGGCCTTGATACTAGGGCTGATGTCTAGGTTTGACACTGATGGCAGGCTTGTGATTTTGAAAAATCCTGTCTTGTGATTTTGAAAAATCCATAATCTTTCCCCAATTCTCAACCTTCCGCCACCTTGTCCTAGGGGAGAAGTGTCCAAGATGGTTTCCCTTGAAATCATAGGCCTTTCTGACAATTCCAGGGCCACATGGCTCTGGTTCAGAACTGTTGGATTTTATCTTTTGTGCTGCCATGGCAGTGAGATCAGATATCAAGTCAATGTAAAAAGTGAGGTAGATAATGAGAAGAATCAGAAATAAGGACCTGGAAAGAGGAAAAAGATTCAGGAGACACGTCAAAGGTGGATGAATGATATGTGGGGGCTGAAAGGGAAGGGAGAGACAGCCTCTTCCTGGCATCCTGGTTGTCATGGAATATTCTCTCAATTCCATGTTTCATGACCTTTTGGTCAGAAATTAATTCTTACTTGTTTTTTAGTACATCAAGCCTTAAGGTGTCAATCCTCCTGAAAAGTTAGAGCCCCTTTCCAATAAAATCGCTTTGGGTATGACATTCCCCCCGCCCCAGCCTTCTCCCTAGGAATCTTTGGTGAGCCTGTCTGCACTCACCATGAGCACACATATATCTTCCCAACCAGCTCCCAAACATCATTCATGCTGCCCACCGCCCCGTCACATCACCTGCTCCACGGGCACACCCACTGCCATGCCACCGCCCCCCCACCTCCAGATGCCTGTGTGTGTCTGTGTGGCCTCAGCTGTCCCCAACTCTCTTCTGTGTCACCCTGAGTCCAGGCATTCTGGGATGAGTGTCTCCTTGTTTCTTTATCCACCGTCCTGTTATGCCTTTAAAGTTGCTCATGGGAAAATCCTGCAGAAAGATGAGTAGTCTTGGGAAAGAGACAAGGGAAAAGATGAGGTAAGTAAGATGGGAGCCGAGGTGGGAGGAAAAGCTTTGATAAAGGCGATAAAAGAAAAAAGAATTCTTGACCTCCATCAGCCCTGACTCTCAAAATAAGATCGGCCCTAAAGAGAGCATATTATTTATCCCAAATTAAAATTCCCTGGCTCTGCAGTCATCGTGTACACAATCAAAGGGAAACCATCTCACAAAAGACGCCATTATCCTCACAGTGGGAACAATCTCAGCCAAGCCGCTTCTGCTCCAAGAATAGAACGATAACAGCGATAACAGCGGAAGTCAGGAACTCCAAGACTTTGGAGCATCAACAAAGAGAATGATCTCTTGATAGGAAAACGGTGATAAGGGAAGGTCGGTAGAAAAGGAACCCTCTGACTCTTGGATGCGGTGCGGGTCGCCAGGGAAAACGCAGTTTGTGCTCCTCCACGGTGAGCTCACAACCAGCTGTGTCGACTGGGAGAAAGCCCGGCCTGGATTTGGGCAGATCCGGGGAGCCCCTTCACCCGCACCGACCCAGCTTCATATACGTTATTTGATGCGCTGTACCCCCTGCTCTCGCCTGAAGTTAAACATCATCATCAGACTTTCAACTTCCCAGTGGCAGAAACTTGGGCTGCTTTCTGCTTCCGTGGCGTCCTCAGCGCTCAGCGGAAAGCTTGTATACCATTGGTACTCAATAAATATCAGATAAATGGACACTTGCTTGATTAATCAATTAATGAAAAATGAACAGAGTACTTCCTCCCTGTCAGGTTTCTGAGGAGTGGGTCCCAGAAGCAGAAGCTGCCAGGTGGGCCACAGAAGACCTAGGATGTCCAGGAAAAGGACTGTTTGTACCTTTCCTCATCCTTCTGTGCATGTCTAGATCCCCAAAACTCAGGAACAGGGACCCCAGAGATCGTGACCCCCCCAAAATGTCTTTCAACAAAAGACTATCTCCCTGGTTGTTTCCTTTCAAAGAATCAGCCTCCTGGGGCTGATAAGAGAAAGGCACCGTATGCTGGAAACACAGGCGCCGAGTGGCGGAGGGGCGCCAGGGCCTCCTCTAAGGGGGCTGCTGGATTGCTGCCTTTGAACGAATCTGAGTGTGTCTTTCGATAGCGCAAGCACCAACCACCCCCAAGGACCTCTTTCCTTTACTGCGGCAGCAATGAAGCAGCCACATGGCTGTTGCAGATAAGGGGGCCCGAGTGCATCGTGCATGCAAAGTAGGCTTCGTGGTAAACAGCACGGAGAAGAACCGCAGACGCACCATGTCCCGGCTTCTCTGCCTTGTGTTGTCCTTCCTCTGTAAGTGGCTCCCAGGTACGTGCGTGCGATTTCCCTCCACTTCTCGGTCCTCATTTCCTATCCTTTTTCCTTTGCCAGATGGCTCCTGCAGGACTGAAATTATACAGCCTTCCAACCTAGCTGCAGTGATTGGGGCAGACGTGACGTTTCAATGCGAATATAGTATTCCTGATGGGATTTACGACACTGTGTACTGGTATCTACAAAGAGCTGACCGAAGGCTCACCTATATCCACCGTACATCTCAAGGCACCATGGAATCGGAGCATTACCAGCTGTCTGTGAACAGAGAGCTGTCCTCCAGTACCTTAACCATTAAGCATGTGCAACCAAGAGACAAAGCCACTTACTACTGTGCTCTTCAGCACCATGTTACAGAATGCGTATCACACCAAACAAAAACTATAAGCCTCAAGCAAGTTCAACACTGAAAATCCAAAGAGTCACCCAACAACACAGAAGGTGTTCAGTGTCATCTTGAACTTCCCCCATTCATTCCTCGATTCATTCATTCTAACCTAAGGGCCCTTATGGTTTACAAATGAATATACTAAGCGCTACGGGGATACAAAGATAGAAAACAAGCACTCCCCAAATAATATAATGTATTCAGTGATAGTGCCTCCTCACTTTTATCTTGCTAAACCATGAGCAGTGAAAATTAAATACTGTGGAATTACTTGAATCTTTGACCTGACAAATAAAAGCATAATTCCCAATACCCAGAGAGACAAATGAATTGGACACACATACAAATTCAAAGCCAACAATCAACGTCTTAATCACAGACCCTTGAAAACCTAACACCATTTCTAAAAAGAAAAAGAAAAAATATACATATATTTTTATACAATAAAATATGCCTGGATTGGGGCAGATCCCAGGAGCCCCTTCACCCGCCCGACCCAGCTTCATATACATTATTTGATGGGCTGTACCTCCTTCTCTCACCTGCAGTTAAACATCATCATCAGACTTTCAACTCCACCGTGGCAGAAACTTGGGCTGCTTTCTGCTTCCACTGCGTCTTCAGTGCTCAGCGGAAAGCTTGCATACCACTGGCATTCAATAAATATCTGACAAATGGACACTTGCTTGATATACAATATACAAAATATTATACATATTTACATTTCTAAAAAGAAAAAATGTATTAAATATACATGTATATGTGCCTGAGAAATTAGATAGATGATAGATGATAGATAGATGATAGATAGATAGATAGATAATAGATAGATGATAGATAGATAGATGATAGATAGATGATAGATAGATAGATGATAGATAGATAGATGATAGATAGATAGATAGATAGATAGATAGATAGATAGATAGAACGAACAGGCAGTATACTACCAATGACTAAGCTCAAATTCAGACTTGAAATCCAGACTTCTTACATTTTCTATCCCAGATCCTCCATTTACTGACTTACTAGCTATAGTTATTTTATGCCTTGCTATCCTCATCTAAGAAATAATGATAATAGGTGCACCTGTCTGGCTCAGTCAGTGGACCGTGCAACTCTTGATCTTGGGGTCATGAGTTCGAGCCCCACGTTGGGCACAGAGCTTACTTAATAAAAAAATTTTTAATTAAAATAATGACAATAATCATAATTACTGTAGAGAATTGTTGCAAGAATTAAGTGGACTATTACACATCATGCACTTAGAACTATGCTCAGCACATAGGAAGCACTTGGTAAGCACCAGCTACCGTCGGTGGTGGTGGTGATGATATCATGACGATAATTCCTATGACATAGCCACGTCCCTACCACTGGGCTGGGTTAGGCCTTGAGGAGCTTGTTGATAAAAGAGAAGTCAATCTCTTTTATCAGATATATAAAGAATTAAACATTCTTTTATATATTAGTATCCCACCTAGTGGGAATGAAATATCAATGAAAATTGAGAGAAATACAACTCAAAAGATCTTCCAGACCTTTTTCACTAGATGCTGATAAATTATTAAAGGCTTCTTACATCGAAAAAAATAAAACCAGAGGAAAGTATTTTCTGCTTGACCCTCATAAAACAAGCAAATAGAGACTTTATGAGATATTAAAATACAAGTGTAGCCCCCACTTATTAAATGGGTAGTGGAATAATTTATAAATGTAGAGCCCAAAGGAAAATTAAAGTTGATTATGAGGATAATTATAAGTAAGGAATTGGTTCCATCAACATCACAAGCATACTACATGACCTGATAAAGTTCCCACCTCCGAAAACATTACAAATTAAGTCAAAGCACACCTGACCTTAGGACATCCGAAAATACTATCAAATGAAGATTATCCCAAGATTCCAAAAGTGCCTAGGCTCTACAAAGACACATCCATATCAGCCTCTGCTTATTCAAGGAACCACCCAGGGAAACTCCTTGATGTGACCTGCTGAGCTGAGAACCGGGAATAAATAGGACGGTCTTCTCTATTTTCTCTTCTGAAGATGCACGTCGCTTGCTGCTTCAGATGCTGTGTTTATTCATCAATGGAAACCCTAATCCCCTGCTGTCTCGCTGGCTTTCTCATTTGCAGCCAACATATGGGCTCCTCAGCACTGGGGCGCCTAAGAGCAGCCTTTAAGGGCACAGAATCACACAAAACAGGAGGGTTTTCTTGGGATAAAGAACTGGAGGAAAACCCTCTGAACAATTTGGCTTTGGGGATCAGATTTCAGAGTCTTCACCCTGCTGGGATGGGCACAGACCCAGAGAGTGTCTGGTGAGGCAGCAAAGTCACTTTCCTCCCGGGCTTGCTCTTCTCCAGGGCACTCGGGGTTCTTGATGACACATCGCCAGAATTGCTGATGTTAAATTGGAGAACCCAGATTTTCTAAAGGACACTTACAAATCTAGTAACCCTACAGGGCTCTCTGCCAGTGGAAAAACTATTCCAAAATTCCAGGTCTCTGATCCTGCCATGCTAAGAGTCTCCGTGAGAGGAATCATCTTTCTTCCTTTACAAAACCCGCTACTACCAAAGATGAAAGAAAGTTTGGAAGAAAAGCAAAGTCATTAGAGAACTGTGTGTGGACTGCAGAGTCCTTCCCAAGGGCAGGTTTCTGGGTGGTGATCGCTCCCAACCACCTCATCACCTAACTGAAAGCCACCCGGTCTCCACGCGTGGTCCTTGAGGGACAGTCATAGAAGACAAGGGGAGCAGGAAGGTTAACAAGTGCTCCTCACTATGGATACGCTCAGAGTATAGAATTGGCGTGGTTCGTTTTTTTATTCATAAGTATGTACTGATTGTCTATGATGAGCCAGACACCATGCCAAGGGCCAAGGCGACCAAGGCACGTGACACAAGCTTCCTGCCGTTCTGGAGTTCACACCGTAGTAGGGCTTACAGCCCAACCGAGGAACCAGGGGAGACACACATGGAAGCAAGACAGGTAGTTGGTTGCAGCGATGTCGGGAACGTTCCAGGACCAGAGAGCACAGATTGGAATTAGGACCTTGAGATTTTGGGATGCATTGTGAGATGGGAGCCGGGAAACCGTTTTCAGGGAACTGAGCTGAGACTAAATATGGAAAAGTTTATTTATTTACATCTCAAGGTCCCAAGTCAGTAACAGCAGCAGAATTACAACTCAGAAAAGCCCCAGCTGCCCTCAGCGCTGCTCTGCTTGGCAGCTGCTGCATTCAGCGCCACACAGCTGGGGAAGTGAGCCGCAGATGGAACAGTGGCAGCCAAAATCTTTTTAAAGACAAATGACACTGTGATTTTCCTTGACACCCATTGAAATTCCTCACTAATTTCCAAAAATATCTTATGTTTGCTTTAAAACAACCAGTGGAGCTCAGACATTTCGGTTGAAAACACATCAGAGAAACAAAGCAATCCCAGCTGCCTGAGCGTTCCGAGTCCAAATCAGCCAGACCGAGAAGAACCACTTACTTACTGAAGGCCGTCCTGGGATGCCAGGCAGCTGAGATCCTGGCCAAGGGAAATAGGAATGGCATTTTCTCTCTTCACTCACCTCCATCCCTGTTCTGCAGTTGCTTGTCCAACCCGCTGGTGCCAGCGAGAGGAACCCAAGAGCAAAGACGGCAACTGGAAACGGGACAGACAGCCCGTAACTGCCGTGCCTGGACAGAGAGCAATCGTGGGCGCACATCAGAGTCTGACTTTGTTGTCCTAAAGCTTTATGGGAGAGGTTTGAGGCTAATGAGGATGAAATAACACAAGCAAAGAGCTTTCCTTCACTGTATTTCTCTTTTTTTCTCCCAAAGAACTCAAAGGGAGTGGGGAAAGAGTGGATGTGTTCTCAAATCAAAGGCGAAGGAGCTCCTGAAACTTCCAATTACAGAGAAAATCAGAAGTTCTAGCACTCTCTCCCACTAAGATTCCAGTGATCCTGTGGATAGATGCTTGATACCAGGGACCCAGAGTGGCAGAGACCATCAGAAAGAATGGCCCTGGGCTGGGGTGCGTAGGAGCCAGTGCGGGTTGATCTGATCATGGGGTCTTTTTGCTTCTTCAAGTTTTCCTATTCTTTCTTCATCCCAGACGGGCAAAAAAACCACAAAAAACCAACAATAACAACAACAACAACAACAACAATAAAACCAACCGCGACTAGGGCTCTAGCTCCTACAGGCTTCTATCTTTAGCTGCCCGAGACTCCTTTGCTTAAGGGCATAGCGTGAGTGACACAGCTCCATTAGCTCTTCCTGTGCCTGCCCAAAGTCCTCCACACAGCCTAACGTAGCTCGGCCAACACTCCCTCGCTCAGCAGAATGTTCCATGCCACACTTGAAATTACAAGCTCTGTGTCTCCCTTGGTGACTATGGCTCAGGTAGGGAGCTGTGACTAAGGCCACCACCCCAACCATGGCAAAGCAGAAGGGATGTGACAAAGAACCAACATCTGCGGTGGGCTTACCAGCGTGTACCAGCGTGTGCCAGGCACAGGGATAAGTGCTTCACACGTGTTCTCTCATTTCAACCTCACATCCCTGGAAGGTAACTACAATGACCCTGTTTGCAGATGAGGAAATCAAGACTTGGGAATGTAACTTGACCAGCTACTGGTAAGTTGCAAAAGAAGATTCAAAAATCAGAGCCATTCGCCCTGCAAAGCCAGTGCTCCTTTTGCCTACAGATGACATGGGTAGCGATATCACCTAGCCACCCATGGGTGACATCAGAACGTTGGCCACTGCAATGACAAGCAGAGTCTAGCCAGGTGGGGGCTATCCTGCTGCTGCAGGGGGCCCGCCTCTCCCTACACCTACAACAACGGGTAGAAGACCTGCTTCCCCAGGTTTTGGCAAATCCTTTCCTAATCGCATCCTTCACTGAGCAACCCAGAATGTTCCTTGAGAGTCAGGCAACTCTGGACAGGAGTCCTGCTTAGACTAGCAAATCTCTGCCAAGCTTCTAATGCCGACAAGCCCTGTGCTGGGCACTGAGAATGTGAACATAAGTAAAATACAGCCACTGTTCTAAAGAATCTTAAAGTCCAGCGCAGAAAACAAACAAATTACCAGATAGTTATAATAGAAGTGATAAGTGCCATGATCCAACAAGTTCGGGGAACCCAGAACACACTTCCCTGAAGTTGGTGGTGGGGAAGGGAGAAGGAAGATCCGGTTTTTCCAGGCAGAAGGAGCAGCTAGTGAAAAACTGGGACTATAGAGACTATGACCATCTTTGAACGAGCAAGGACTTTTGTGCAGCTGAAGTACTGAATGCAAGTGGTCAAAAATGAAACTGGAGAAAAACGCAGATCAGGAGATCATTAGGGCCATGACATAGGACTTTCACAGTCCCCTAAAGGCCAGGGGACGCTACTAAAAGAGTTTTCGCAGAGGTGAGACCTGATGCCCTCTGGTCTGGAGAAAAACCGGCATGATGGCTGCTTGGAGAAGGGATGAAAGCAGGGAGAGTCTGGAAGCCGGGGAGACCTCTTGGAATCATATGGCAATAGCTTGCAGCAGTGAGGAATGCTCAGACAGAAGCAGGGTTGGCAGAGGCCAAAGGAAAAGGGACCCGCACAGGAACTACAAGGGGCCAGAATAATCAGGCCTGCAGGCTGCTCGGCTCCCCACAAGCCCTTGCGCCTTGATGATGCCGTGCTGTCCCCGGGGAACACCGTCCAGAGGCCGGCTGACGCAGCCCTACTCAACTCTCACAGCTCCGCTCCAGTCGGGGGGGGGGGTCTTCTTTGTGTCCCAGGCGGGGAACCCCCCCCCAAACTGAGTGTTTTGAAGACAGAAGCCGTGTCTTGTTCAGCTCCTCTTCTTCCAAATAGAATCTGACCTGCCATAGGTCATTAGCTGGCATTTGCTGGAGAAACAGCCCAACCCGTGCCCGTGCAGGCCCGTCACACCTCTCTGAGGAAATGGCTAACACCCAACCCCCTTGGTAACAGACAGAACTTCTCTTGGGCAGACAGCGGCTGATCGGGGGCAGCCAGGGAGCACCCGAGTGCAGCACAGCCACCCCCATGAAGCCACGCTGTGGACCTGTCCCCTCTTCTACCTCGCCGTCTTCTGTGCAGGTGAGGACAAGCCGCTGGGCCCTTTGCTCTTAGGGAAATGTGCCACAGGAATGATTTGCAGTGGGAGGAGGTCGTGTTTGGGTGGGGGAGGCATTGCCAAGCCGGGCTCTGACACCCAGCCCCTTGCAGTGGAGGGAATTCCCCACAGCCTCTCGACCTGGGCTTTCCCTTTCAGAGGTTTCATTGGATATCCTTTTGGAACCAGACACCAAAACCCTGACTGTTCTAGTCGGGGAGCCTGCCAGTTTGCGCTGCAGCGTAATGGGAGGGGACTTGAAGAACTATCAGGTGAGCTGGTATAAGAATAGTGAAGATAACTCCCTTATTTTAGTATACAGACCAAGCAATGATACTAATGAGGATTCAAGGAGTAATTTTAAAGGAAATACCAATGCTTCAAAGAGTCAACTCGACATTCAAAGAACAACAGTAGAAGACGCTGGGACCTACTACTGCGCGTGCGATATCCACGGTGCTCCAGTCCTGCTTCTGGTCGCTCCAGAACCTCTGGGTCAAACCGAGGGGGTGGGTCCGATAGAGACCATCTGTGGTTAAAATGTGCACCATACCCGAGCTGAGAACACCTGATAGGCTCAACAGCACTATCTGATAAGAGAGATAAAACTAAGTTGGGGCAAGGGCCTTATCTTTGTGGTTGGGTGAGAGGGGGCTTATTTATCAGCCGAAGAGGGCATAACGTTCATTAGGGTTTATGCAAAGAGACCAAGGGGCCTCTGCACCTGCCTCTCAGGGACTTCTGAGAAAAGGTTGACATGAACGACCTTCAACACTGAGAAGGTTTTCTTATTGTGGAAGCAGACCGTGATGAACAGAATTTCTACTATCATGAGTGCTGTAGCTCGTTCCAGAGTCTATTGTGAAAGCATCCGTGTGCATAAACTAGATAAAGCAAGGATGGTTTTCCATTACCAACCTAATCAAAATTTCCGAGGTTATTAGAGATAGCTTTAACTCTTACTGAAGGATGAATAGAGTCATTTTCTGGAATGCTCCCTAACTATTTCACATATAGAATGTTTTATTTTTTGTTTTTATTTTTTTTAAAGATTTTATCCATTTATTTGACAGAGATAGAGACAGCTGGCGAGAGAGGGAACACAAGCAGGGGAAGTGGGAGAGGAAGAAGCAGGCTCATAGCGGAAGAGCCTGATGTGGGGCTCGATCCCATAACGCCGGGATCACGCCCTGAGCTGAAGGCAGACGCCCAACCGCTGTGCCACCCAGGCGCCCCCACATATAGAATGTTTTAGATCATCCCTTAGCTACAGAGGAATCCTGGGGACCCACGGGGATGGCCAGGGTGGGGTCATACCGTCTCCTTCATGTTGGTTGCTAAGAAAGATCTTGGAGACTAATACTTATGGCAATATGGGATTTCTGGGTTGGTCACAAATCAAATGAATCAAAAAAAGAGAAGATCCCAAGTCCCAAGTTGAAGTGGGTGAGGCAAAAGTGTCTGAGCCTACAGCGAGCCAAGGTCTGGAGGAACCCACTGAGCAGACTGAGAGGGAAGAGGGCTTACAGATACAAATCTTAAATAATCACCAAGGGAGTGCTTTCACCCTGTTGGCTCTAGTAACCAACTCTTTGTTTTTCTGCTCAAGTGTCTGGTCTGGAATCCTCTTCGCATTAAGTTACAACTCAGGCATTAGGATGCAAAGTAGACATTGATTCGTGAGAATAACAGCTCTCCTGATACCTTCTATTCAATATTCCTTCCAATGCACTATCATCTTCCTCACACATTTATTTATAGGGCAATTATTGTACTTACGATATTGGGATAGGTCATGGGAATAGAAATAGTCGTAAGTCAAGTTCTAGCCTAAATTCTATTCTCACCAGTGTGTCTACAATTTATTTTAGAGACTATATTAGAATTACCATTAAAGATTACAAACAAATACAAAAATACAAGAAAGCACATACTATCTAACAATGAGCGCTACTGATTTCATATGCAATGCTCTAGGAACTTATAAAGGGACAATTACTGTGAGAAAAATTTCTTAGAACAGCTAAGGCTTGAAAGAGGCGGGACTTGGGTAAGTGGGAAGGAAGATGGAGAGTATTTCAAAGTGGGTGTACTAGTTATTTATTGTTCTGTATTAAATTACCACAAAATGTAGAGGCTCAAACATTCATTATCTCACAGTTTCTCTAAGTCAAGAATCCAGGTGTGGCTTAGCTGGGTCCTTTGGCTCAGGGTCTCTCATTAGGGGTAATCAAGAGGTCAGCTAGGGTGGCAGTCATCTCAAGCACTGACTGAAAAAGATCCATTTCCAAACTCACTCACGTGGATGTTAGAGATCCTCACATGAGCGTCTCCACAGAGCTCCTCATAACAGAGCAGCTTGCTTCCCGAGAGCAAGAACTTGGAAAGAGGGCTTCCAAGATGGAAGGCACAGTCTTTTTGTAACCTAATCTTGGAAGTGACATCTCATTGTTTCTGCCCTATTCTAGCCAGTAGAAGTGAGTTCATAGGCACAGCTCACATTTAAGGGGAGGGAGTGACTACAAGAGAGCATGAATACCAAGGAGGAGAGATCATTGGGGGCCATCTTAGAAGCTGCCTATTACAGGAGATTAACACAGTAGAGCAGGGAAAGAGAGGGCTCAAAACATCTGGTTGACACCAACATGTTTAAAGACCCCTGACTTCTAAGGCTAAAGACATTGGATTGCATTTTATAAGCCAGTATTTCTCAAACTTCATGGTGCATGGGAAGCACCTGGAGAGATTGTTTCTAATATATTTTTGAGTCCCGGTTCAAAAATTCTTATTCAGGCTATCTGGGGACATGCATTTATAAGAAGTGCCCAGGTGATTCTGGTGCAGGTGGGTTCAAGGACATGCTTTGAGAAATTCTGCTGTAAGCAACAAAACTCTTAGTTTAATACAAGGAAGATGTGCCCAGGTTCTCCCGCCCTCACTACAGAGAAATGGATATCAGATGTGGTCAGGGCATCTCTTGAACAATGGATCTCAATTCCAATTGCATATTTTAAATGCCCGGGGAAATTCTTTAAAAATACCAATGCCTGGAACACATCCCCAGAGATTCTGATTGAGTTGGTGCGGGCATGGAGCTCTGGTTTCCCAGGCAATTCAACCTCCCTCCGCTGCCCTCTCCTCTTCCGCTCTCCAGTCTCAGATCTTGCTATTTCGAGTGTGGTCTCCAGATAGACAGCATCAGCATCACTGGAATTTTGTCAGAAGGCAGAATCTCATGCACCCCCCTCGATCTAGTGAATCAGAATCTGCATTTTAACAAGATTCCTTAGATGAGTTATATACATATTAAAGTTCGAGCAGCACCGGTCTAGGGAAGCCTTCACTACTGAAAAATTTCATAAAGGTGCAGAAATATAAATCTGTTTTTCCCAAATGCCACCCAAAGAATCCGTATTTGTTGGATGCTCCTGAAGGGATGCTGATGTGCAGCCAGGTGTGGGACTCACGACAAGCAATCAGTCATCCCCTAATCAGGTTACAGATTATTCGTGTTACCAATATACTAAATATTCTCAATGAGTCATTGAGGTGCTATCATGTCCTTGTAGGCTCCTTGGAAGAAGGCATTACATAAATTCCAGGTATGATCATTTCTCATTCATCCACAAGCAGATTAGGAAATGAATGAATATTTATAGAGTCAATGTACTTTTTACCACACCACGTGACCATCATAGATTATCCACTGTAACCCAGAACTTTGTGCCACAGTCCTTCGACTCAAGATCAAACCAGAAAAAAGAATATGAATCATCGGGGTCTGATTAAGTCTGATTGGGAAGAAAAGGGACAAGAGTGAGAGCATGTGTCTCTAATTGTCCATTCCTCCTTCAGGACGGATGAGAACATGAAGTTCTGATTCACACTGGGGTGGGGCATCTCAGAACCTGAGACAGGCGTGAGGTGAGCATGAAAAACAGAGCCTAGAGCCAAGGAAGAAGGACATCTTGGGACAAAACCAGCAGACTGCCCAACAATGATGTGAGAGAGTCTGAGCACCAGACAGCGAAAAAGGAAACAAGACATAAATTAAGATTAGAGACCTGGAGAGATGCCCTGAGTGTACCAGCAGGTAATTGAGAAAATCTTTTATATCTTGCCTGGGGCTCCAGACTGAAGAGGAGATAGGGCCACCAAAGGCCCTAGCATAATGTAAACATGGACCGAGTGTTTCTGCAGAAATTCCAAAGCCAAATGAACGACAGGAAGGTCAGCGGATACTTTTGTATGGTCCGCATTCTTCCCCACTGTGCTGGTAAAGCCAACCGAGAGGTGACTGAAGTCGTATTATTGTTGTCCCCATTATCCTGCTTTCTGTGATTCTGATCCGTCATAAAAAGTGCTCACTTGAAAGAGTTCAGAGGAGTGAGGAGAAATCCCAGAGAGTGTCCACCCAGGCTTTAAAGGGTCTTTAAGTTCAACTGTCAGGGCGTGGTAATAGGCATGGTACTAACACCAGTCTCCCCAGCAAAGGAGTCCTTAGGCATGCCATGTGGCTAGCAATGGAAGGTATGATGGTTCAAAGGCAGCAAGAAGGTGGTAGCTTGTGTCTAGAAATAGTGCCATCAACTGGCTGCACGTATGAACAGGCCATCCAGCACCAGGGCACCATGGTATAGAGTGACTGGCAAGAGAAAAGAAGGGAATCGGGGTATACCTCTTCTTCTGCATCAGAGGAGGCCACAGCCAGCAGAGGAAAGGAATGTGAGTCCTACCATACATTGTATTTTCTGAAGGGGTCACAACCTTGAAGAAGTTACTCTTTACAGCACCTGAAAGTGCCCGGGGAACATACAGGTAGAGTCCAAGTAAGGAAATGGACTCAAGGAAATCCAAGTTGCGACCTTCATTCTGAACAAATAAGGCTTCAAACAGAAAATTAGAGCCATTGAATTTGAAAGCCAGAAGGGATCTTAAAGGCCAAGTAGGAATCCCTCCTTTCAATTTTTATGTTCATTAAATAATAATTGAATAAATGATCATCCAAACTTAATTAAAATATTTTCAATGACAGTTCTTATTTTAAAAAATCACCTCTTATACGAAATTGAGGTCAGCTTCCCTATAATTTTTTTTGAAGTATAATTAACATCCAACGTTATGTTAGTCTCTGGTATAGAACATACTGATTTGACAATTCCATACATTACTCAGTGCTCACCGTGGTAAGTGTGGTCACCATCACGGGAGGGGGGGGGAGGGGAGTGGGGGGAGGGGAGAAAGAAATAAAGGACATTAAGAGTTAGAAACTTCCAATTATAAAATAAATAAATCACAGAGATGCTTCCTTATAACTTTCTACTTTGGTGTGTGTTGTGCATTCTGAAACGACACTGACTAAATCCTACCTTTATATTCTCAAATATTTAAAAACAGGTATCATCCAACCTCCCAAGCTCTCATCTCCCTGTACCCAATACTCTCAACCATTCCTTATGGCTGCTCATAAGCTTTAAGGTCCTCGAGAGGAGACTCCAACTGCAGTATGTTTTTCTGTTCCACACAATTCTCAGTACTGTGACTCTCATGGGATGGGGAGTCAATAAATATGAGTGAATACCCATGTGTCCAATGACTGTTCAATGTGTCCACTTAGATGTCTCAAAGTCACTTCAACTCAACTCCAAGACTGACATCAAAATCTTCCTTTCAAATATGGCCCTTTCCTGAGATTGCCTATCTATCTCAGTGAGTAACATTGCCAGCTCCAACCCAAGCACCCCTCTCCATCCTCCACTACCAACACCTTGGTCCAAACTTCCTTTTGCTCCTTCGAAATACTTCATTAGTCTTTTGCAAGAGCTAGCTGGCCTCTGAGACCTTCTAATATGTCCTCCCCACAGCAGCCAGAGTGATTTTTTTCAGCATAAATATGATTATGTTACACTCTTGCTCAAAAACCCTTCGGTGACTTCTCGTTGCTTAAAGGCCAGACAAAATCCCTAAAGTGGCCTCCACAACCCTTCACAGTCTGATCCTTTCTCACCTACATCGCTGATACTTCTTACTCCCCTCCTTCATTTCCCGTGCCCCTGTCAAACAGACCTTCTTCCCGCTGCTGAAATGCACAGGCGCCCTCCCAGCCCAGAACCTTTGCACATTATATTACTCCCTCCTTGTGGAACATTTCTATCTCTTCATCGCCCGTTCAACTCCTACTCGCCTTTGAATCAAACTTTACACAACAATTCCTCAGAGATGTCTTGAGATCTCCCAGCAAGTTCAGATGTTTGTTTGGGATTTTTTAAATCTGCCTCCGGGGGTGGAAGGGAGGTGGGGTGGAGAATAAAAAAAAGAAAGAAAACTAAAATATACTTTCATATATCAGTTTGTAATATCATTTTGTTAATTTGATTAATGTCTATTTTTCTAGTTTGTAAGCTCTGAGAGATCGGGGACTGTATCTGCTTTTGCTTATCATCGAACCTGACAAATTGCATAAATGCACTTGTATGAATAAATGAATGACTCTGGGATCTTAAGATTTCCCAGATATTTGGTGCTCATCACTGACTCTGGGCTGCAGTAAGGTCCCACACCTTACCATATTCTCACTTTTCAGTGGTCTTGGAGACCCCAGAGTCACCCTGAGATAGATGCCAAGAGTTCTCAGAGACCAAGGATTTCCACCCATTCTCTAGTGGTCTGACATCCCAGGGAGCCAACTGGGGGGCACACAGGACAACTGAGAGATCAAAGGGTCCTGCATATTTTCGAGCCAGTTACCACATAAGGATTTGGAACAGGTAAGCAAAACCCACCCAGAGAGGCTGGCCAGCTATGAGGAAATCAGAGGAGCCGCTATGATTATTATTTTCTCCATGACTTCTGGCTGGGCTTATGATGAGCCCTTTCGGTGTTTTGGATTTTGTGTGGATGTTTTCAGTAGCTATATTATTAAAATACGCAAGTCTGTAATTATGGGCATGCATATCCTCATCCCTCAAATATGTACTGAGTGTGTACAATATTCCTGGTGCTGTGCCACATGCTGAGTTACGAAAACCACCAAAGCTCAATTCCTGTCCTCAAGGTGCTCTTTCCAGTGGGAGATACAGACATGCAAATAGAGCCTTATTAGCAGAGGAAGGAGCAAACACCTGTAACAACGTAGAGAAGACAATGATGGCTGGAAGCTAGGGAAGGCTTTCTCAGAGGAAGTGATATGAGTTCATCACAGAGAAAACACTTGCTTCCCTGACGTAATGCACTCTTGGAGATTTTTTAAGATGACCCAGGAAGGAAGACGAGCATTCTCAAGAGTTACACACACACACACACACACAGCCCTTCATCAACGACGTTCTCAATATAAGTAAGTAAATAAGCAAACAAACTGACGGAGAAATACTGAACTTGGACTAGGCACAATCAGCCTTTTTGTGAGGAAGCTAATGTCACAGGGGCTCCTTAACCACAGATGTAGCAAATTCCCTGCCTAGGAAAGCCTAGAGATTTCCAAAATGCTGCCATTGTACACACCACAAAACAGACCAGCTCAAGATGGCAGTATGGGTTGAGAAGATAAGAAGTAAGCAAAGAGGAAGGGAGAGGGAAAGAGGAACATTGTTTCCTTGGACAATGATCACTTCCTTTAACTTTTTGTTCTTATTAAAGAGCCCTCCCAAACCTCGGATTTCCCAGAATTTGGTGCTTTTGGGCAACTGGCCACCTCCTCATCCCACTGATGACAACTGTGAGAAAAGCTGGAGAGGCTATTAAGAAAGTAATGTGCTCTACAGGAATGCCAGCAGGACTGGCCATGAATGTCCACTTCTGCGTGCTCTCCGATATCATTCAGTTAGAAATATTGAGATTCCTTCTCAGATATGCCGACCTTAATCTATAAATCTTGAACTAGGTTGAACGAATTGCTTCAATTCATGGAGTTGTTTTTAGGCAGAACAAGAATACAAATTTTCTTCTGTAAAATATAAAAAATCTAGCTATAAACAGACCTCTTTTCTGCTTCTCCTCTGGAGTTGTCTCCCTTTTGGAAGCTCTGGAAAGAAACAGCTGTCACATTCATAACAGCCGTGCATATTTTCCTCTTTGTATTAGTCAACTCTGCTGTAGTAACAAACAGCACCAATATCTCAGTAGCTTAAACCGTGAACATTTACTTTTTGGTCCCACTTTTGCTATAAGTCAGTGGCTGTGAGATGTCTGCTAAGCTCTGCGCCCTGTGTCTTCCCATTCCAGAATCCAGGCTGAAAGATAATTCACTATGTGGGACACACTGTTCTCACGGCAGAGGAAAAAGAACAAGAGAGCTGCTGGCAGAAACTCCAGATGCTCCTTAAAGCTTCGGCTCAGTCATGGCACACATCATGTCCAGTCACATTCATCACCCAAAGCCCTTCCATGGCCAAGTCCAATATCAACTGGGGAGGGACTCACACCCTTCCCACAGAAGCTACTGCAAGACACGTAGCAACAGGCAGGAAATGATAATCCTCTCACATGGCAGGGGGAATCGATTGCTTCCCAACAATAACACAACCTACCATTCCTTTCAATTCCACCCACATAATTTATATCCAACATAGGGAGTTCATCACCCTGTCAACTAAAAAGAAGTGTGATATGATTTTTTTCCCTCTTAGAATTGTTACAAACCCCTGGGGCAACATTTGCCAAATGGTTCTTCAAATATTACTGTCCCTTGAGATGTTAACAGTTGTTAAGCAATTAGGATTCCATGGTCAAATAAGTTGGGAAAATGCTCTATATTAATTGCTCTCTCTCACCATTCACGATTTTTTATCATCAGATTAAATGTTCTGACAACGCCTGCTGTAAAGATACCTACTTAACCCAAGACTAGGATCACAGATTTCTTTCCAAAATAGCATAATCATTAATATCTCATGAGATTCTAGTGACTAACACTGTCCTAAAGGATTACAGGAGAACCACGCAGATGGATTTTAGTCTCTTCACTTGTGCGTCGAGATTAAAGGACACCTAATGATGTTGAGAGGCGGTATGCATGAGGCCAACACGTCTGTGCCGGCCTCCAAAAGAAGGCTTGCATTTTCTGCTAAGATCAAACTCTGTGTTAGAAATCCGAACATGCTAATTTGGATACTACCCTTTGCCGACCGAGTTAAGTATAAATACTGCAGACTGGCTTTGACATCTTCCTTCCTAATGCAACAAACACATCTTGAGTCCTCCTCTGTGCCAAGTACCCAGCCAGGCACTGAGCACACAGTGAGAACAAAATAAACATGGGTCCTGCCCTTGTGGATTTACCAGTTTAAGAGGAGACAAACATAAAACCCACACAGGCATAGAGAGCCGATGATCACAGGCCCTCTCGGCAGTGGACGACACAGGTGTCCATCCACTCTTCTTGCGATGCTTCCTGTGCTTAGCTTCTGGGATACCACACTTGGCTGATTTTCCTCTGCATCCCTGGCCTCTCCCTCCCAGTCTCCTTTGCTGGCTCCTCCACCCCTGGCTAGCTTCTAATGATGGAGCACCCAGGGCCCTTGCTTGGGTCCCTCTTGCTTTCTGTCTCTCTCCCCCCGTGATCTCATTCACCCTCACGGTGTTAATTTCCGCGTACGTGCTCCCGACTCCCTAATTTGTATCTCCCGTGCGGAATTCCCCTCTGAGGATATAACCTCCCCCAGCCGAACCACCTTCATGCTTACCTCTCGCGAGTCATTTCATGCGCTCTCTCTTCTTCCAAGATTGTTTGGATACGTCCTTTACACTCCTCCTCATTTATAAACTCCTCGAGGGCAGGGATCCTTGGTCTGTTTCATGTTCGGTTTCCACAGTGTGTCTCACAGTAAGTGTTTAATATCTGATTATTGAATTTAATGTTTGAACTGAATTTCTGCTTTAGGGATCGCTGAGACACAGATGTAACAAAAGGGAATATTTTATTTCAAGAAATAATGCCTCACCCTTCTGTGTTTCCAAATGAATAACCTCAGATGAGAGAACACAGTTCCATACATTGGCATGAGGTGAATACTTAAATTCAAAAATGCTAAATCGAGCCAGTATCATCCCTTGTGGTCGCAGGAACTGCCGCAAAGGTTTTATAAATTGCTTGCATTCCCGCACCCCATCTGGCAATGCTGGGATCTTACGGCCACGGATGACTAACTCTTCACAATAATCCCCAGTTGAATCTACTCCCTGCTTCAAAATGAGAAGGTAAAAGAAAACAGCAAGAGCTTGCCCCAAATTCTCCCACCCAACCAGAGCAGAGATTCAACCACATAATGCTGACTCCTCAATTTAGCAGTCAGGCCCAAAGAGGAGGTCACAGAGGAAGACCCCCCCACCCCACCCCAGGCACCTGGGTGGCTCAGTGAGTTAAGCATCTGGCTCGATTTTGGCTCAGGTCATGATCGCAGGGTTGTGAGATCGAGTCCCGCATCAGGCTGTGTGCTGAGCGTGGAGCCTGCTTAAGATTCTCTCTCTCCCTCTAGAGCCATCTGTCCCCCCTCTAAAAAAAAAGAGAGAGAGAAAGACAGAGGAAGACCCCCTGCATTGCAGAAAGGTGTCTCTCCAGCAGCTCTAACAATAGCATGCGGCACCTGCCCCCTAATGCACCATCTGAATTTTGACCCTGTTTTTCCCCAGCCTCTCCCAGGGCCTCTTCCACCCGTCAAAAGCAGCTCAGACTTAGACACCTTAGAAGAACAGAGGACCGATGGAAACTGAGCTTTGTCTAGAGAAAAGCTAAGAACCTTTTCATACTCGATGCTTTGCACAAGTGAGTCATGGGTCCCCGATGGCCACACAGGGGGGCCCTGATTATGGGACACAGTCCCCGCTCCTTCGTGTGTGCACAGAGAGGTGGATATTTCTCGGCTTGGCTATTTCTCGGCTTGGGTTCCTTAAAGAAAATTTGCCTGTGGCCTTCACACGCTTGAAACCGAGGATTTAGTCTCTCAAAATAAGAGGAAAATTATCTGGATTACATCTTTTCCGCAAAACAAACATTTTTCAATGGCCGTAGCTGCTTTTTTTTTTTTTTTTTTTTTTTTTTTTGCCATCGTATTTTAAAGTCTTCTTTTTCTGGGAGTCTCCCTTCCCCATCACACTTCCCTGGATAAACACGTACTTATTAACAAGAGGTTCTTCCCTGGATCAACACAAATGGACTAACAAGGGGTGGGTAGGATTTCCACTGGGAGTTTGGGGTGTTGTCCAGCTGGGTCCCCAACCGCGTGGGAAGCCAAGGCAAACACAACAGATGGTGAGTAGAAGCAGCATGTCCCTCCCTGGCAAGCTGCAGCTGTGACCCTCCACTCAGCCTCTGGGTCACCAATCTGGAACTTGAGGTGGCACTTTTAAAAATAAAGTATTCTGGCAGCGAGAGATCATTATCAGCTGAGTCTTGCAAAAATCCTCTTTCCCTGTGCGCTTCGAGTCGGTCTTCTTGGCATGTGCCATTCCCTATGCATCTTTTGTTATCCTACATCCCTGATTTCTCACCACAGCCCGGACACTGCTGTCGGCTTGGATTGATACTGTGCGCCCTGTCAGCCCCCGTGATGTCACTTGTAATGCTAGAGCCATTTGATAGATGCAGGTCATTCGTCACGTGGAGCAGCCCTGCTGTGCCCTCCTTTGGTAACCGCGAGTTCACGTGGTCGCTGCTCAGTCACGCCCGTGTGCAAACTCTCAGACTGCTTGGCAATTAAAGCCCTGCCAGCTGGATAGCTTTTTTTCTACTCCATAATCTTTGCTTTTACTCATACTAAGCATTCATCACGCAGCTCCGTGTTCACCGTGCTGTCCCTGGTCACCTCCACGATTGTGTGTAATAGCAGCCACGTTCCAAACCGGCTCTCACCCAGCAGTGCCACGGCGATCATGGAAGCACCACCCCTAACTGTGATCGGCCAGGTCAGTGTGATCAACAATATGGCATTTACCTCCGTCTTTGCCCCTCTACCCATCGCCACTTCCCACCAAAGACTCACCACAAACCCCCAGTAACCAACCAGAAAGTCAGAGCTGCAAGGGGACAGTGGCAGGTGCAGGGCGAGGGTCCTGGGACATGATGAGGGCACCGGGTTATGGCGACCCAAGCTGCCGTACCATCATCCACCCACTCAAATACTAAATTTCCCACTTCGCTGGTGTGGGAAGACTCTTGTTCTATCCCCCAAAGCCCCCTCAGGGCCACTTCTTTGTATCTACACGGCTTCCTTCCCCAGAGCCCCCGAGAATGGGGCCACGTTCCTCGTCCATTGTCTCTTCAGTGAGCTCTGTCTCTTTAGAGCTGAGGCCATGTCTTAGCCATTCTTTCAGGCTCATTTCTTCCTTTCCTCCCAACCTGTGATAAAACTAAGCAAAGTAAGTGTGTTAGCTCAGAGCTCAAGAACTGGGCTGTGCCTTTGCAACGGTGTCTGGGCTGGAAGTCCAACTGGAAGAAGCAAGGAGGTTGCAGCTGCTACTGAGGGCTGTGGAAGCCAGTGGCATGGAGGGCCTAACTGTATGGGCAGCTGGGCCCAGACCCCTCTCCCAAGGAAAAGCAAGGGAGGCCTCTCCATCTTGGCATTAGCCCTCCTCTGGCAGCTTAGCCTCAACCCAGAGGATGAGGTCATCTCGCTCTCTCTCACTGGAGGTAGAATAGGAAGGGTCTCACTCCCCTTCTCTCCCTTGCATCGAAAGGTAAGGGGCTTTATTTGCTTCCCTGTGGGAGATGAAGCAGGGAATTTCCCTAGGGTGGGAAGTTCCCTAGGGTTCTGGGAGGGTCCAGTTATGTCACCACTCTCTGCTCTAGGGGACAACTGGTAGGTTGGCAGATATATGATCTGTATGATAAGATCTTAATTCCACGGCTATATAGTTCCAGAACCACAGAGTTTGAGCCCCCTGTAAGCACTGAAATAACTACATTCTACTTTTCCATATGTTTCCTTCGCCAAAGGAATAAAAAATGCTTTTATCTTCTCCCTATCCCTGCCCCGTCCCCCAGCCCTACTCCCAGCCAAGATCCTCGGGAAAATATTTTTCTCCATTTTAGAGGAGAAAAGCAGGGAATGCTTTTTCTTATGTGCAGAGAAATACTAAAAAGGAGGAGGGGCTTCAATCCAGCTTGTTTTAAACTAATAGCCTCTCTGCTCCCAGTCCAAGTTTTTCCATCTTTTTCCTCTTTTGGGGAATATTGCTGAATGGAAGGACAAAACTACCATTGTTTCGTTTTGTTTTTTTATAAAGAGACTTTTTATCAACAAAGGCATAAGATTAGTCTCTTATCAGCATGAAAGCCTCTGTTCTGGCCTCTCCGTGTCCTACCTAAGGACCACCAGCCACCCCCCACCCACCCAGTTCTTCCAGCAAGCAGGGGAAACCAAAGAGGATTTCCAGAGGCAGCAAGGACTTTACATTCCGCCCACAGCTCTCTTTGTGTGGTGGCAAATCTCCACTGTGAAATCATCAATTCCAGGAAAACAGAAGGTAATTCATGCCTTCCAAACACAGGTGGCCACTTCAGGGCACTGAACATATTTTCACTCTTAAAGGCAGGGCTCCTTGGATGGCTATGGTCTGCTGTGAGCCTAGGAATTTCAGGGCAAAAACAAGGAAGGGAGGGTGGGCGGGAAGAATAAGAGAACACAAAGTTGGACTACAGCAAGAACCTACTACTCTCTGGGTCTGGTGTGCTCCAGGCTGCATCCTCTCTCTGTCTCTCTCTCTCTCTGTCTCTCTCTCTCTGTCTCTCTCTGTCTCTCTCTCTCTCTCTCTCTCTCTCTCTCTCTCTCTCTCACACACACACACACACACATACACACACACACAGAGTGATGTGTTGTCCAATTTAAGGAATCACCGAGAGTGGGCTCCCCTGGCTGAATTCTGCCTCTTGGAAGGGAGTCGGGTAGACCAGAATCTGGATCTCGAAGGTCAAGCCGGGATTACGAGGAGGAACAAGAACCACAGGCTTAACCCATTTCAATCAGCATAGGACCTGGAAGGACAAGGAACATAGTGTCCAGCAAAGATTTACTAAGCACCCAGTAAGTGCCCAGCACTGCTGTGGGTGCTCAGAGGAACAGGGAGATGGCTGACGCTGACCTAAGCATGTCCTCGTGGCCTCTGATTCATAGGAGGCCAGTGGCAAGCAATCACCATGGAAGAGAGCTGTTGAGGGTCTATGCTGGTCCTGGAGACACGGCACGGAGAAGACTGGCAGACCCTCCTGTCACAAGCTTTGCCTTGTTCCCTGAAGACCACACTGTAATAATCCTCGACCACATACAAAGTTTATTCTTTGACTAAATGATTCTCTTACACAATGGGTTTCCATCCTGGCTGCACATCAGAATTGCCTAGGGAGCTTTTCAAAATCCTGGTGCCCAGACCCCACCCCAGATCAATTAAATCAGACTCTCTGGGGGTAGCACCTAGGCTTCAGTATTTTTTAAGCCACCCCCAGTGATCCCAATGTGCGGCCAAGATTGAGAACCACTGCATGGAAATAATTGTCCTAATTACTTCTCCAGCTTTTCCCTGCCTCTCCATTCCTTGCACCCAAGCTGTTATATTCTCTTTTACTTTTAGTTTGTTCAACTTTGTCCTTTCAGTAGATAATTCTATAATACTCCATTAAACTTTTTTTCATGCTTTAACTCTGCTTTCTCCCATTTAATTTTCATTGCCCGCTCCACTTACTCCAGCTTCCCATTATGTCTGCTTTGTGTTCTCTTTAGTCCAGCATCAACATTTACAGGGCGCTTGATATGGGCAGTAGGCACTTAGCTGCTTATACTAAAAATTAAATCCAACGCAATACTATTTTCTATTAAATTCTGTGCTGCCGTTATGGGCTCTTGTCCTATGGAAGATGGGCACAGTGGCAAAGTCTATCTCCCTTCCTAGAAGCAGCTCCCTTAGGGGCGCCTGGGTGGCACAGTCATTAAGCCTCTGCCTTCGGCTCAGGGCATGATCCCGGCATTCTGGGACCGAGCCCCACATCAGGCTCCTCCGCTGGGAGCCTGCTTCTTCCTCTCCCACTCCCCCTGCTTGTGTTCCTTCTCTCGCTGGCTGTCTCTCTCTGTCAAATAAATAAATAAAATCTTTAAAAAAAAGAAAAAAGAAAAGAAGCAGCTCCCTTGGTTTATAAATAAAAGATCCAAAATAAATCTATTGCCACAAAAAACAAAAGGAGCATCCACAAATAGGGGAGAAAGAAGGATTCAAAGCTGTCCAAAGCTAAATAACATCTCCCCTGCTGGAAGCTTGGTCTCACTCTCTCGGAGGGAGATGCCGCCATTTGCAGCAGAAAGAAAAAGTCCCTCCGTGGTCTGAACAGCTGGTGAGGCTGTTCTCTGGGGACAGGATGTCTGTTGATTCAGGTTCATTTTCTCATTGTCCCCAGGCAAGCGCAAGAGCACACAGGAGTGTCGCTGGGCCACTTGGGGCTGAGATGATGAAGAAAGGGCCAGGAGATGGTTCTGGAAGCTGAGGACTTCAGTCTTCAGGGGAAGCCATGCAGTGGATCTGCCCGCTTCTCCTCCTGCTGCCCAGGTGCAAGAGTGGCCGTGGAGCCTCAAAATAGTAGGTCTGCAACTCCCTGAGCAGGGTGAGCCCCAGAAAGCCTGAAACATCGCCACCCCCGCAGAGCCCAGCCCAGCCCTGAGCACACCAGAGAAGCCGATGGATGTTTGCCCAATAATTGGGTGAATAAATAAATGGCTCCCTGATGAAATTACTCCTGGAAGAGTTTGTGGAAGGACTGAAATTGGAAGGTGGGTCTGTAATCCCACGCTGGTACCTTAGTCTCTTGATATTCTGATATGGTTCCTCAATTTCTTTTATCTTCCTTTTTCCTTGATTTTGTTTTTCAGGAGCCAAGCCAGATGCCTTGTCGAAGTAACAAGAGATGTTTGTTTCTTTCAGATGAAGCAAAATTTTGCAATGTGAAATCACGGGGTAAAAATGAATAATTACACTATCTGCTGATGTAAGAGGAACCAAGATGGTGTCCTGAACTTTGTATACCAACAAGGAGAATTCTGTGGCCCTGATCTCCAGAGCGACTTTACTGATAGATTCCAGTTCTCCCTGAAGATTCTTGAAGCCCCAGTAAGAGAGGAGGGGACGGATTATTTTGCTGCCCTCCCCACGGTACTGCCCCTCTGCCTCCTGATGGTTCACAAACCAAAACTTGCCCCTCCGGCCTTCCACACTGGCCAGCTGACCCCCAATGCAGGTCTAACCGTAGATCAGTCACAAGGTGTATTCATATCCATTATTTCATGGCCACATGAGGCAGTATTATCCCCAATTTTTTATCCAGAAAACCAAGGCCTGGAGAAGTTAAGTGACTTGCAAGTAAGTTGTGGTGTCAGATGCAAACCCAGATCTTCCAAGCCTAAATCCAGTGGTCTCTCCATGACCGTACAGCTGCCTCTTGAGAACTAGAGCAGGCAGTGAAGAAAGAGGATCCCCAAGTTCCACGAGCCTGTCCAGCCCAGTCTTATAGAGCATATTCTGCCTGAATCTTGCCTGAGCAGGGGAGGGGTACCCAGCTGCCTGGTTTCCACAGTCTGTGCAAATTCAAAGAAATGGATTATAAGCTCAAGGAACCTGCTTGAAGAACAGGAGAAGCAGCTCTGCTTGAGGTTATGGGGATGTGAAGGTTGACACTTGGATTCAAAGGCTTGCGAAGGTCCCTACCACCCTCAAATCTTTCATTCTTCCTTCTTTCTCAATGAGACCAATAGACACATCTTCCTCCATTGCCGTGTGATCCATCAATTGGTTTGTCTGGGACTCACAAGCAGCACCCTGGCCCTGAACATGAACTGTTAATGACCTCAGCCTTGTAGCCATCTTACACTACTAGGGAAGCAGGAAGTGCCCGTGGCAGTTTACATGTCAGGTCATCAGTGTCTTTCTCAACCCTCCCCTATCTGGCAAGGCTGAAGGGAGCAGGCCTGTCTTTAGAGCCACAACCCGAAGATCTGGGGTCCTTCCTGTGGCTGCCATGTTGGGAATGAGCTCCTCATTGGTCTTCCTTTGCTCTCCTTGTATGTTGTAGACAGCAGCTCACTTTCAGGTCAGACATCTGTGGGCAGAAGAAATCATTTCACTTCAACTAGAATTTTTGAGAACCAGAATGGGCTCAACAGGTGCTTTGGAGAGATTACACAGGAGATCAAGACAGACCAATTAACAAGTGCGAGGCAGCACTCATACATCATAAGGCATTATAGACAATGCCAACTTCAAAATTTCTACAAATGAGGGGCTGAAAGGTGGCTGTCTGGTTGGAAGATGCCTCAGGAACTTGCCTTGAGGCTGTATTTTCAGAGCACCTAAGATCGAGAAAGATGTTAAAGAACAAAAGACTGGTGGAGATTATGGGGGCCCCCCAAGCACTCTTGCCTCTCCTACTAACAGTTCAAGTCTCAGGTATCTTAATTTTTATTTTTATTTCTCTTTTTTTTCCCCATCATGAAGGAACAGACAACCCCCAGGGTCCACAAAGCTATGGCCTAATTGGTGGCCTTGCTACAGAAAGAATGACTGAGCACGGGCTGCACAGAGCCTGAGAAAGGTGGCGTCCATGGACCGGCCTCTGGCACATTTTCCACCTTCCACCTGGGCACCCCATAATATGCTGTATTTGTGTTCAAGTGCCAGCGTATTGCTGCCCTGCACCCAGGCCTGGCTGTCCCGCCTGGGTCTGGCCCACGCTCCATGCCAACCTTCCACCAGAGCATCACCTCTTTCCTGCCCCTACTGTCTTCTGCCTCAGGCTCTGATTTATTATTCATACAGACTCTCCTAGCCAGGCCCAGAGGAAGGTTGCTTTTGTCCATTAACAGTAAACTTAAAATTACTCCTAAACTGTAGCAGATATAAATCACAGTCATAAACATAAGCACATTCTGGGGATTTTTCAGAACGACTTCCTGCATGATTTGGGATAGTTCTACAATAATTACCTAGGAAGATAGGCTTATTTGAGCCCTGCTAACTGTTCTTTCGATATTAATGCAGCTTTAAGCCCATAGCTTTTTTTTTTTAAACATGTCCTTATTTCTTATTTTGAATGTTTTTTCCCTACAAATACCCTATCCCTGATGTATCAGGCAGAGTCCTAGTAGGAGACAGAGGGTACTCTTGAAGGCATGATTAGAAAAAAAAAAATCTAACAGAAGAGACACTTACAAGATGTGGGCAGGTGTTATGGATGGCATTGTATCTCTCAAAAAAAGATACGTTGAAGTCCTAACCCCCAGTACCCAGAAAGTGATCTCATTTGGAAATAGGATCATTGCAATAATTGGTCAAGATTGGTGTAATTAGTTAAGATAAGGTCATACCGGAGTAAAGCGAGCCCCCTAATCCAATATGACTAATGTCTTTGTAAGAAGACAGCTATGGGAAGACAGAGACAGAGAGACACCACTATGCGACCACAAAGGCAGAGTCTGGAGTTGTGCAGTTGTGAGCCAAGCTAAGGAACACCAGAGATGCCAGCAAACCCCCAGAAGCTAAGGAGAGTCAGGAAGGATGACCTTACAAGTCTCAGAGGGAGCATGGCCCCTGCTGACACCTTGATTTCAGAACTCAAGCCTCCAGAACTATGAGACAATAAATTTCTCTTGTTTTGAGCCATCCCGTTGGTGGTGCTTTGTTAAGACAGTCATAGAAACTAATACAGCTGGGTTATGGGAAACCAAAAAAACATGATGAATCACCTTGGGTCTGGCAACAGAGAAGCCACTACCACCCTAGGGCCAAAGCATGGAGCAGAGAAGCCTTTCCCGGGACCTGCAGCTGTAGGAGAGCAGCTGAGAGGAGCTCTGGCCTCCTGTAGAGGGAGGCAGGCACTGCCAACCCACAGCCTGACAGGAAGGGATCTGGGGTGATACCGCTCTGCCTCTCTCTCCTCCTTCTCTCCAAACTCCTGATGGTGCCTCCCATTGGTCAGACTAAATGGGATGCCAGAGAGCAAAGGAACCAAGTGGATGTTGTCCGTTCAGGTCAGCCTCTTCAAGGATGAGGTGGAGTAGATCCAGAGGGACAGACCTTATCTAGCAAGCCGGGGTAACTTCTGCTTTTGAATCTCAGCTGCAAAGTCACTTCTTCAGGGAAGCCTTCTGTGATATCTTGACCAAGTCCTGGCCTCTGTAACGTGCTCTCATAATCCCTCTGCTTCCCTTTCATTATTCTTTTGCTTCTACAGAGTGCTAATCACAGCTGCAGTGAAGGAATTTATTACACAAATCATTAAGTGATGATCAGCTCCCATGCTAGAATGTAAACTCCAGGAGAGAAGAACCATATCCGCCAATCATCAGTGAATCCCCAGAGTCGGGGGGGTGCATAGTAAAAATGACTGATTTCTAGGACGTGCCAAGAGCTAGGCAACCTGATATAAAAAAGATCAAGTATGGTAGTCCAGAGACTTCCTTGGCAACTATCAAGGAACTGAAGAGAATGGGCACCTAGAGGTAGGTAGTGATGGTTCCATGTGTAATTCCAAAGCACGTGACCAGCTTGAGTACCTGGTAATGGTCCTCTGGGAATGCCTTGTAAGACGGGCTGTTGGGTAATGAGATGAGGCTAGGATAAGGAGAGCAATTACCATGAGGTCACGCCAACCTGAGCTTTTCCTTCTACCAGAATTTCCTCAGGCCAGTCTGGTTCCAGTCACATTGGAAAACAGAAAGCTTAGGTGGGCCTCTCCTCTACTAGCATGAGAATGTATGTCCCGGACCCCCTCCTCAGACGCTGGATGCCACCTTTGCTCTTACCTCTTAGCATACCGAGTGACCTCTTCCCACCTTTGGCTGCACCTCTAGTTTCCATGATTAATTTACCTGTTTTATTTCAAAATTTCATAGATTACTGGTCTTGAAATTTTAAAGTGTAGGTCCCAAGAACTCAAACACTCCTCTCCCATGAAGTACGTATAAATGTAGGCTGTCATAAACTAGGATGGAGTGGTGGTTTTTAAGTTTTTTATAATATTTTGCTTCGTGTAATTCAACTTAGGTGACCTAAGAACCTTTCAGAAAAGAAGATAGATGAGCTCAATAAAGATCGGGGAAACTCTGGCTCAAATGTGGAGACTGTGCTTCATCGGACTGCTCTTTTACACTTGGGTGAATCACCCTTATCCAACTTTGCGTGCAGGGAGTTTGCAGTAAACACAGCGGTCGTTGCAACACCCGCAGTCGTTGTGCGCATCCCTACTGATGTGCTCAGTTTTTGGTTCTTTTGATTATGGCTGTAAATGTCAATAATTCTTCTTGGTGTTAACTGTTAACATCACCACAGAGCAGACAACATGTACATCTAACAGGAAAATGGAGAAACAACCACAAACTGAACTTATAAGGCAGGAAGCAGAAACCCTGTTATCAATCCTATAAGCGGCCTTCACCTCCTCTCAGTTATCTGGACCACATCATGGATCTTGAAAGTGGCCCTGCCAGCCCGTGAACAGGCAACCGGCTCTGCGAGCCTCCTGTGATTGGCAAAGTCCCTCCTGGGGACCAGGGCAGCTGCCCACGGGGGCTGGTTTCATCAGGCACAAATGCATCCTGGAGTGTTGACTCGGAGGAAGGACGAGGCAGAGCATGAGCTGGGAGCAGAGCTGTCCCTGAGGGGAGCCATGCGGAGGGCATGCTCCCTCATCTGTCTCAGCCTCTTCTGGACAGGTGAGGCAGATCCCGGAACTTCAACAGAGCAAAACTCAGCAACGACAAGGCATGGAGGTTGCCAGGCCCTCACACTCAAGGTCAGTGTCCCTTCCACAGGGATCTCAGCCTCCATCTTCAAGGAGCCCCTCTCCTGTCTTTTCTCTCAAGAGTCACGTCCACTCTTATGTTGGTGTAAGACCTAGTAGTGACTGCGTGTCTGGGGGCAGAGGGAACTGCCACCCTGCAGGGCTCCATGGAAGGAGAAAGAATCACTGACTACCACATCAACTGGCACAGGAAGACCTAGCGCGGCACAATGACTTTCAGATGTGGAGAAGGACCACCTATAGCCCTGTTTTCAGGACAGGTTCCAAAGTCAAATTGATGGTTCAAACAATCAGGCTCTACTTGAGACCCCTGAGGCCTCAGAGAGAGTAGAAAGCTCTTACTACTGTGCCGATGACCCCACTTTGCTTCAGGTCCACTTCTGAGCCGCTCAAAACCATGGAGATGTATGTAGAATGGCAGTTCCAACAAGACTGTGATCGCCTCTTGAATAAATCATTTAAGAAATGGGGGCCAGAGGGGCACCTGGGTGGCTCAGTCCTTAAGTGTCTGCCTTCGGCTCAGGGCTTGATCCAGGAGTCCTGGGATTGAGCCCCACATCAGGCCCCTCCACTAGGACCCTGCTTCTTCCTCTCCCACTCCCCCTGCTTGTGTTCCCTTTCTCGCTGGCTGTCTCTCTGTCAAATAAATAAATAAAAATAGAAAGAAAAAGAAAGAAAGAAAGAAAGAAAGAAAGAAAGAAAGAAAGAAAGAAAGAAAGAAAGAGAGAGAGAGAAAGAGAGAGGGAGGGAGGGAGGGAGGGAGGGAGGGAGGGAGGGAGGAAGGAAGGAAGGAAGGAAGGAAGGAAGGAAGGAAGGAAGGAAGAAATGGGGGCCAGAGAAGGCTAGCTTTCCTTGCCTTTCTTTCAGGTCAGTCACTCTTGGCCTGCCCGTGTACATCTGCGGTGTTCAGACAGACCACTTCCAGCGGGGTGTGGCCGGGGGTGGCATGCAGGAGAGAGGAGAAACAAAGCCAAAGTCAGGAACTGTAGCATTCCCTGTACACTCTTCTTTTTTTTTTAAGATTTATTTATTTATTAGAGAGAGAGAGTGTGTGTGAACATGGCAAGAGGGGCAGAGGGAGAGGGAGAAGGAGAGAAGCGGACTCCCTGCTAAGCATGGAGCCTGACCCTGTGCTGGATCCCAGGACCCTGGAAATCATGACCTGAGCTGAAATCAAGTCACACACTTAACCAGCTGAGCCACCCAGAGCGTCCCTCACTGTACTCTTAATGGGTTTTTCTGAGCTTCATAAAAGATTTGGCCACACACCCAAAATGCTTAGGGCTTGGCACTTTCCAAAGTACAATAATGGGTCATGTCCATTTTCTCCCTAACCAGATTCACCAGAAATCTAGCTGCTACAGGAGGAGCCTGGGAAGTTGGGAAGACCCCTCCCTTCCTCCAGCATCGACAGCTTACAATTGTAGTCATCTTGCCCGACGTGAAGGACAAGACACCCTCTCTAACATCTACATTGTTTTCATGATTACCCACTGGATACGTCGTTTGCCCTCCCTTCCATCTCTATGTCTTCACTTCCTCTTCTAATCAAAGATACTGCCCTCCACAGAATTACAAAGAGGCTGACAAGTGTTTGCTAGTCATACACCTTCAGTTCCAGTCAGGGCTTCTCACTGTTCCACCAAGGGTCTTCCCAATCCCCCCATCTCTCATGATTCTGCCTGAAATATATATATATATGTATGTATGTGTGTGTGTGTATATATATATATAGAGAGAGAGAGAGAGAAAGAGAGAGAGAGAGAGAGAGAGAGACATACTTAGATACATATAAGCCCATATTTATGTATATAAAATGTACACACACTATGTATAGTGATAAACTATAATCATTCTGTGTATTTTAGCCATGACTCTCCGTGAGCTCTCATCATTTATCTCCCCAAACACCTACATTCCAACCCCTTAGGGAAACTCTCCTTTTTACTCTCCACCCCACACCCACTCCTTCTGTCCTAATGTCCTGATTTCAACACAGGCCTGGGCCTGGCGTCCACCTCTCTGCCCACCCTGTTGGGTTGTCTCTTTGGCTGAACTGTTGGCAAGGCTCTGGGTATCGACTCTGCCCTTAGATAAAATCAAGTTCCTGGATCCCCATCTAGATAGGGCACCCTGAGCCCCACATTCTGGGAAAGGAGTTTGCACCCAACCTTCCTAGCATGCATCCGAGTCACCACACAGGCCCTGTCACAACTCATTAGCCCACTGCCTGCTCCTCATATCCAGTTATTCTTGTTTGAATGAACGGTGGGCGGGAAGGTGGAGTGTATCTCCAAGACTAAAGGATACAATTCTTCCCCCAGTTTGAAATCATGACTTTGGAAAAGAACGACATTTGGAAGCTAGTAACAGAGCTGGTGTCAAAGTTTTGGAAACATGCTTTCAAAGGCCTGCAGGATGGATTTCCAGGAAAAGACCCAGTGGGCCTTCCTGATAGACATTGGGAAGACTGTCTTGGAGGAGGAGAAAACTACATGGACAAATCCATAAAGCTGCAGGTTAGCTGTACTAACAGCCAACATCTGTTGAGTACTTACTGTACCTCGGGTACTTCTGAGTACTTGACATGTGTTATGATGTAATCCTCTCAACAACCCTATGATGCATTTTCTATTATTACCCCCATTGTACAAATGAGGATGGAAAAGCTAAAACACTTGCCCAAAGTACCACATCTAGTAAGGGAGGGGGACAGGTTTCTGATTCTGGAGTCTTCTCGAGGACACAGTCTGTGACCCAGGGCAGGGCGGGTACCACAGAGGGGGCAGTGTCCAGGATGTGTCAGAAATAAGGAACAACAGGGGCTGTGCCCTCATCACTAGACCTATTCAAACTGATGATCTGTGACCATCTGTCAAGAAACTGGGACAATGCAGCCGTCATCCCACATGACTTCTCCAACATTTTCTAACTCGGAGATTTTGTGATCCTGAAGTAAGCTTCACACTGTCTTCTAAAATCTTCTGTATCTCTTCATCTTTGAAATGGGGATAGCGAGTTCCAACTTCACTGTGTTGTAAAAAGCTAATGATAGCAAATAAAGTTTCCTACACATAACTACTCAGTAGCTGTTACGTATCATAAGAGCAAATGATCAAACGGGATCATCCGGGAGAAAGCAAATTCGATTACTGAGGGCCGACAACATGCAGCCACTTTGCGAGTGTGGACTCACTTAATCCTTCTGCCAATCTTGTGAGGTCATGACTGTCAGTTGTGTTTTACAGTTAGGGATACTGAGCCTCAGAGAGCCCCGGTGACTGACCTAAGGTCACAGAAGCAGAGCCAGGATCCAGGTCTGAGCTGAAGGCTGACAGTGCTGGCACTGGCCTAGGGGCTGGGGGATCTACTGACAAAATGCATCACCTATAACAATATCTGAGTTAAAGAATGACTGGGAACAAGTGTGTGATGTCCAGTCATCTGATGCTACAGACATCGTCTCTGACTCCTTGTCCAGTCCCCAGAGGGGGGGGTAGGGGCGGGGTGTCTAATTCCTTACCCCTCCCATCTCTTCCTCCCTTGCTTCAAAGCACCAGTTGCAATTTCAGCTTCCAGGCTATTCTCCTGAGATACCTCACCCCCCTGGCTAAAGGAGAAAACAGCCCCCTGCCATTTACGCTCCCGAGCCCCAGCCCTAGGTCGGCAGCTTTTCTCCCAGGCCACAACACAGGAAACGGACGCACATATTTATTCCTCCCCTCTGATGTTTGTCAAACGTAACATCTTGTTGGACTCCCTTAGGGTTTTGGGGGTGCTAACGTACTCACTACCTTCTTCCCATCTCAGGGGACTGCCTGGAATGGCAGCTAACATGAAGAGAACTTGAGAAATTCTCTCGAGTGGGTCTCTGGCAGAGCCACAGGACGGCTAACTTTACCATCCATAGATATCTTTACTGCGCAGCAAAGTACCTGAGTTTGTCTCTTCCATTTTTATTGACTTATTACCCCTCATACAAAGAGAGCAAAAGGGCTCAAGATCTGTCATTTCTGGTTCTCTGCATTCAAAATGAGCAAACTGACACCAGAAAGCCCTTCAGTGAATTAAGGCTTTAGGTAGGGTCTTCACCTGCTGTGGCGTCTCAGGCAGGAAGTGCTGGCTGGTGACTCTTCCTCTTCCGAGCTAACAAAGTGAAGAGACTCCAGACTCCAGGCTTCTTTCCTACTCTTCCTTTCAACGTATTGCCCCCAAATATGAGTGGAAGTGGGAGGATTAGACACCTGTAATTTTGTTTGTCAGGGCACATACGTTCATTCCTCCAGCAAAGACCACCTCTCTTCTCTGCGTACGTGTTCTCCACAGCATTTATCACCATTTGAGGGGCTGTGTATTGTACTTGCTTATTTATTTCTTATCTTGCTCTCCACTGGAATAGAAGCTCCGTGGTGGTGGGGATGTTGTCTGTTTTGTTCAATGCCTTCACTCCAGCCCTTAGAGTAAGTCTGGCACAGAACAGGTCCTCCATAAATGCAGAGTGAGTGAGTGAGTGAGTGAGTGAGTGAATGTACGTACCTGCGCCATGCTGGATGCTAGGGGTACAGTCGTGCCCAGGCCTGCTGCTCACTCTGCTTCCCGACATGCTTTCTCCAAGCCTCGTCTGTCCACCAACAAAGTGCTATAACCTTTGTAACAAGATTTTCTGAGGGGTTGATAACAGAGTCCTCTGGAACTCCAAATAACTTAGTTTTGGAGAGTAGACATTAAGGCTTCCCTGTTCTTTGAACATCCCCCGTGAGAGGGACAAAAGAGAGTGGATGGCAAGCTCTCTCCTTTGCCATCTTCCCCCCCCCTTTTAATCCTAAGGCTGCAGGCCTTGAGTCTTGAGTGGGTAAACACCGAACATTTCTACTTTATTTCACAAAGGAATTTTGTAAACTTTCTCTCCAAACAGACCTGCAGGGGCATGCCATTTTGTAATCAAAAGCCACAGTAACACATATTTCCAAACAAAAGAGCAATTCCTAACTCCCTGTCCTCCTACCTCCACCACAACCACTACCCACCAAATGATTTTGGTGTTCTTCAAGAATGCAGAATCCCCCAGGGGTCTTACCTTTTTAGCAATTCGCACATACACGAACACATACGTTGTGAATGGTAACTGCGTACGGTAGTGCGTATCGACTCCTGAAGGAATTCTCTGGATGCTCAGGGGCTCCCAAGGCACTAGTCAGCCGGGGCGAGCAGGTGCCACCCAGCATGGGGGACTCAATAGGAAAAGGATCTGGTGACAGGACAAAGGAAATCAACCCAAAACTCAATTGCTTTCACTAATTTCAATGACACGGCAGCTTCTCACACTCCGTGTTTAAAGAAGAAATCTAATAGCCAGAAGTGTTTTATTTACCTGCATCCATGTGGGAGAATAGGGAAGTTTAAGTTATCTTTTTCTGGCTTAAGGGCAAAGCCTCATGAGTATTTATAACTTTCGGAGAAAGAAATGTCAGTATAAATATATTATTAGGGCAACAAATTATTAAGAAGAAAGACCAATGCAAAGTCTAGAGTTTTGGAGACTGAAGTTGCTTTCATAGAACGTTGACGACATTCATCTGTTTCTTAAATAACAATTTATTAAGTGCCTACTATGTACCAAAGACTCATCTAGATACACTGGGAATACAGTACTCAGAAGCTCTTGAGTTTCTTTTAGTGAAAATAAACACAAAAGAAGAGAAGAGATATGTGAGGTGGTGGCAGTTGTCATGGAGAAGACTCACAGGAAGAGAGAATGGGTATTTCCAGGGGTCTGGCGGGGAGATAGCTACTTTAAATCAGGTGGTCGAGAAAGGTTGCAATGAGAAGCTCACATTGCAACAAAGGCCCCGGGGGGAGCCGGGAGAGTAATATTTAGAGTCTGAGTGTTTGCCAGACTTTTTGGCTAGAAATGATATTTTCATGTCCAGGTTTGTGACCCGTAATAGTACCAGCTTTTCTGTAGCCTGGGGGAATAAGCAATAGTCTTTCCTTCTTACTTGCTGAGAGCTCTCTCACTAACAGTTCAGACTTTCGTTTTTCAAGACCAAATGATGGAATTCCATTAAATAGCACAAAGTGGGGAGAAAGCAGTCCTGAAAAGGTCAAAACTTAGAACACTTAGAAAAGGAAAATGGCAGAACTGGGTTATTGGCGAATGGAATATGGGACATGGAATGTCGAACTGTTTGCCTTCTCTCCCTACTTATGTGACCACATTCTTCGGATTAATGAGTGTCTCCTCCCAAATGTAAAAGGAAAGTACCCAAATCCGATGATGGATTTCTCTTGATGGTACCCAAGAGGACCCTGTGCCAGCATCCCCAGGAGAGGATCTGTGGCCTTATCTACACTTGCAGATCGATGCGCCTTCCAAAAACAATCCCAATAGACAGAGAAGCTAAATAAAACATGTGTTCACCTCTGTGAGGTTCTTGGTTTTTCCTCATCTCCAGGAGGCCAGCCACAGGTAAACCTGGGGGATTTGAGGTAACTGTGCAGAAAGCTGGAGTGTCTTTACAATTTCCTGCAAAGCTTTAGGGACTCGCCCTCCGGGCTTCTGGGTGTGTTAGGACCACCAGGCTCAGGGTTGGCCCCGGAGTTGGTTTCCATTGTCACTCACCACCTGACAAAAGTGAGCAACGTTACTCAGAGGCGGTGAGAAGGGAAATCAGCACCCACGGGGACAGCACCAAGGAGACACAGCCCAAGTCTACGCTGTCAGAAGTTCTGTCACATCGAAGGCTCCTCACGCATAAAGACTTCAACTGTGTCTGCGTAGCACATATTATAATCATGAGGGATTGATAGAGGATTAACTGTCTAAGTCACCTAAAGAGAGGAAGATGGGGTTTTTTCCATGCACCGAGTTTATAAATAAGGACACAAAGAGCCACAAAGGGGCCAGCGTCACTGGCTCTATAAATTGAAATCAGAGCAGGGGCACAGCAATTAGATGCCTCTGTAGGAAGAATCAACTTGCCAATCTCTGAGTTCACAGCCAGTCCTTTCCATCAAGTGTTCACGTGCAGGATATCCTTCCTCCTCGGCCCCGTAGCCCCACCACTACCCCCACCCCCCTCCCCTGGCCCCGCAACACATACAGACTGGTAGAACAGTATGAAACTTGAACCACTTCCTGGATCAACCTCTTCAGTTGAAGAAGTAGAAACTGAGGAATGGAGAAATTAAGTGACTTTTCCACCGTCCCATAACCGGCTGAGTGCAGGTATCCCAAGTCCTGGTCAAGTACTCCTTCCACCACACTCTGAGCACTGGTTGCCACAGGAAAGCACCCTACCACCCCTGTATTCCCGGTCCACATCCCTGCTGTGCTATTCTCCCCTCCAGTCAGCTGGAAAACCTTTCTCCTTCCAGCCAAGGTGAGCCCTGTACAGTGTCCTTGCAGACGGAGGAGTAGGAAGTCTCCTCGCTGTTGTGGGAGTAAAGAACTCCTCAAAGAATTCCAAAGGCGTTGACTACAGTTCTACCTTTGCTTTCTACCCCTTTCTAAAGAAACTCCTTGAAATCTCAAATGCTGCCCTGGGTCCTTCTGCACCCCTACAGGTGCCTAGCATCATACCGAGTGCACAACAAGGGTGCCGCCTAAAGAAGAAAGCCTGGGCTCCCTCTCACTCATCTCAGCGTAAGGAAGCCCCACTCCTTAGGGACCGGGCTCCTCACTCCCTGCCCTTTGTCCCCACACAATGCCTCTGATCCTCTCTGCTGAGGAATGGATGGATCAATGGCCAGAGCCTGCTTCCATTCAGACACAAATTCTTCCCTCTGCCCCCCCTCCAAAATAAATGCAAGCCATCAATACAACAATGCTGTTAAGAAAGAGAAAACCAATGAGGTGTTATGGGATTGTGAGAATGACAATGTTATACCCAACACTGGTCAGCGCCTCCCCCAAGGGCACGGGCCTGGCATGTTCCTGAGTTACCCTGAGTAAGTGTTCGAAAAATTAGACAGTGTTGAATTGTGGCATGTGAAGGGTTATTAGACAATGGAAGAGAAACCTGCTAGACTGGAACCTGTGTTCAAAACCTAGTTCTGCCCTGTGAGTGCTTGACCCCATCACTTCGCTTCCCCAGGCTCACTTCTAGAAGGTGAAGGAGCTGGAACCGGTATGGCCTGAGGTCCCTTCCAGTTCTTCCTTTCTATGACTCTATGATGGGTGGTCCTCATTTCCTAGGAGCTGAGTGAAAGAGAAAACATTCTGAGATTTCAGCAAAAAGAAGTTAAAAATGAGGATCTCCTTGCAATGAAAATCACCCACAACTGCAATGAGGCACCAGTAATAATAATTGATGGTCTGCTGTCATGGGGTACTTTTCTATATGCAAGTCACTGTTCAGTGTAGTGTACAGGTTTTAACTTGTTTAATCTTCACAACAACCCATTGCCCTGATTATCCTTATTTTACAAACGAAGGCAGTAAAGCAAGGCCAGGTTAAGTCTTTGTTCAAGGTCAGACTGCTGGTGAGTGGCTGAGCTTGGACACAAGCCCAGGAAACCTGCTTCTAAAGGCACTGTGCCACACAACTCAGGAGCCTCCATTTTCTGGAACTTATTAAAAGTGATTTCTTAAATAACATCTGTGGGCAAAAAAGTGGGCCCAGGACTTTCCCAGAGTCTTTTCTGACCGCAGTAGGCTTTCCCCTGTAAAAGGAAGCTATGCAAGGAGGACAGAAGTGCTTCCTATCAGGGGCCCGCGATTCTACCGTCACATGTTGCCTCCAGGACTGATAGCTTCTGTGTGTGGCGTGGAAGCCAGTCTCCGACCTGGGGTATCTGCCTGGGCTGACCTTCCTTGTCCTGGTCCTTTCTGGAAAATGTACAAGTCATCATTTTTGAAGTAGTATGAAGTCTGTGTCTGACCATTCTTATCAGTGCTTCCTCTTTTGCAGAGGTCCGGTCACTAAATTCTCAGTCTTCGGAAAGCTCTGCCTTATCCAGCTTTGAGGATACTCTCCTGCAGGGGCTCCCCAGTCTTGGGTACATTTACTGCACCTTTTTAGGAATGGAGAGATCTTTTGTCACCCTTACAAAGGAACTGATAAAGTGGGGTAATTAACCTGTGAAGGGTTACGTTTGTCCGTCATCGTACTGCCCATGCTGTCCACATGGGGTTAGTTTTCACTATTGTACTTGGCCAAGAAAACCCAGTTCCCCTAAATAAATCCCAATGATAAGTATCCCCTATCCCCATTTCCGTGCTCTAGCTTCTTCCATTAAAGAACTATAGGGAACTGATCCAGGGAACTAGAAAGAAAAGCTAGGGAATCAAAGCTGTTCTCTTGCCAGAAATGCATGTTCTGATGGGAGAAGATAGTGAAGGGTACCCATGCCCAATCACATGCTGGAAAGAAGCTGTCTGAGATCTGGGGAAACTTCCACCTGCTGAGAAAAGCTAGTGGTCTATTAAAAAAGAAATGGGAGTCAAAATTCTTACTTCTTTTCATATAACTTTAGATAACTCAGTTAACCTCTTCAAGCCTCAGAGTCTCGTCTGTACAATGAAGAGTTTATATTAGATGGTCTCTAGGATTCTTTCAGCACCACCGACAATGGACTGTAGGTCCCTGCCCAGCAAGAGAGGGAAGGAAGAAGCCATGGGACCAAAGAGATCAAATTTGACAGATTCCCAAGATCAGAAGCACAGATTTCTGCCTAGCTGATTCCTTTATGTGACCCCATAAGGATAAAAATTTTTAAAAAAGAACAAAATGAAATACATTCATGGTTAATCAAAGGGGATTGAAAGTCATTGCTAACCTCACACCTACCTTGCTTCGCCGCCAGCTCACCTCCCTTGAGATACTCCTCCTTCTCTTTAATGCCGCATCATGATTCTCAAAAACTGTGATCACTCAAGGTTGAAGCTTTTAATCTCCCATGTATAAAAGGATATGCAAATAGAGTTCAGTTTCCTATTGAGTCTCTGCCAAGGTCTTAGCCTGGCAGTTCTGGGAAAAGAGCCAAAGACCTCATATTTCTTGGCTGTTAACATTCTCCCATCTGTGCTCAAGTCAGCAGCCGGGGGCTTCAGGGTAGAGCTTGTTTTTAGACTTACACTTCCCTAGATTTTCTAAAGGAACTCTTTAGAATGTTTCTGCAAGAAAGTAACTTGGCTCCCAAGTAACCAGACAGAGGATTATCTGATTATATTTTGGGACACTAAGAAAAAGACGAGGAAGTCTATATTCCTATATCATAGCCTTAGACTCTAATCTTGTAAGCTACTTGAGGTACTGATATTAATTAGGTCTTAGGCAAGGCTTGCAAATAAGTCCCACATCATATACACACATGGTGAAAAAGGCAGCCCCTCAGATATAATAACAGCCCTGAACAGCATTCATAAACAAAAGACCTGGAAAACACAAGACATCTCAATGTGTTTCTGAGCCAAGAGGTTCTGCTAAACAAGGAATTGTCACCTGTGTCTCCCTGATTGAACTCACACAAAATACCAGCTGCCATTTTTATTCAACACAAGGCATCCAGACCCCAGTTTACTGAAATGTTGTTACCAGTACTCTGATGGAAGATTATATGTTCCAAACTAGGTTAAATGTGACCATTCTCTATGCATAGAATTTTCTCTTTTTCTGTAAATGCTCTGGGCTTATTTGTATTTTCTAGTATTTCCTTTCCAAAGCTAACTCCCAAAGGGCTTTCCTGTGCATCCTTATTTCCATCAGAGGGTCAATGTACAAGTTAAATTTTTGAATTTCTTCAGAAATCTCTATGGAGAGATTTCCTCTCCCATTCCTCTGTTAACCCAGGCAGCTACTGGAAGCCAAGAGTTCAACTTGGACTACCTTGGGAAAGTACAACATTAGTAAAAAATGCTCTCAGGGTTCTTGTTCCATACCAATCATTCACTTACTATCTTCCGCAGCATCAATTTCTAAATATCTTTCTTAAGTTTGATCCTTGGGCTTCCTCTTTGTAACATCATACTTTCTTCTTTGAAATCTACTCACAAGAGTGTTAACGCT